>NW_027069181.1:0-113690 GCF_037157495.1 Lathamus discolor
TAAAAAAAAATAGCATAAACCGTGTTGAAAGTGGGCAAAAATGGTTTAGAAAGAACCAAAAATGGCTTTAAAAGGGTTAGAGATTTGCAAAAATGGAATAGAAATGGCCAAAATTTATTTAAAAAGCCTCAAAAATGGACAAAAAATGCATTAGAAATGGCCAAAACCGGCTTAAAAGGGTTAGAGGTATGCGAGAACGGTTTAGGAAAAGCCAAAATTAGCTTAAAAGGGGCTAGAGATGAGCAAAAAAGGGTTAGAAATGGCCAAAAATAGCTTAAAATGGGTTAGATATAGCCAAAAAAGGGTTAAAATGGGTTAGTAGTGGGTAAAAAAGGGTTAGATGTAGCCGAAAACGGCTTAAAACGTCTGAGAACTGGGCCAAAAATGGGTCAGAAAAGAAAAAAAAAATGCTTATAATTAGCTGAATGCAGAAGAAAGTGTTTTAGAAAGAGCCAAAAACGGCTTTAAAAGGGTTAGATGTATGCAAAAATGGGTTAGAAATGGCCAAAAACGCCTTAAAATGGGATAGAAATAGTGAAAAATGGCTTAAAATGTGTTAGAAGTGTGTAAAAATGGTTTAGATCAACCCCAAAATGGTTTAAATCGTGTGAGCAATGGGCAAAAAGTGAGTTAGAAAAGGAAAGAAAAATGGCTTAAACCAGGTTGAAAGTCAGAAAAAATGGTGCAGAAAGACCCAAACGTGGCTTTATAAGGGCTAGAGATGAGCAGAAATGGGTTAGAAATGGCAAAGAATGGCTTAAAAGAGGTTAGAGATGTGCCAGAAATGGTTAGAAATGGCCAAAACTGCTTTAAAGCAGGTTAGAGATGTGCAAAAATGGGCTAGAAATGGCCAAAAATGGATTCAAGTGGGTAAAGAAATGGGAAAGCTGGGTTAGTAACAGAAAAAAAAACTAGCTTAAAACGGGTGGAAAGTGGGCAAAAATGGTTTAGAAAGAGTCAAAAATGCATTAAAAGGGTTCTAGACACGCAAAAATGGGATAGAAATGGCCAAAAAAGATTTAAAACGGGTTAGAAATGGACAAAAATTGGATTAGAAATGGCCAAAACCGGTTTAAAAAGGGTTAGAGGTAAGCAGAGATGAGTGAGAAATAGCCAAAACCGGCTTAAAAAAGGTTAGAGATGTGCAAAAATGGGTCAGAAATGACCAGAGCTGGCTTAAAATGGGTTAGAAACGGCCAAAAAAGCTTTAAAGCGGGTTAGAGATGTGCGAAAACGGGTTAGAAATGGCCTAAGTTGGCCAAAAGCGGGTTAGAAATGGCCAAAAAGGCTTTAAAGCAGGTTAGAGATGTGTGTGCAATGGTTAGAAATGGCAAAAATGGGTTAAAGCAGGTAAGAAATGGGGAAAAGTTGGTTAGAAAGGGAAGAGAAAAAACCTTAAAACGCGTGGAAAGTTGGCAAAAATCGTTCAGGTAGAGCAAAAAAAGGCTTAAAAAGGGTTAGAGCTGAGGAAAAATGGGTCATAAATGGCCAAAAGCGGCTTAAAGGTGGTTAGGTAGGGTAAAACTGGGGTAGGGATGGCCAAAAATTGCTTAAAATGGGTTAGAAGTTTGCAAAACTGTGCTAGAAATGGCCAAAAAGGTTTAAATTGGGATAGAAATGGTGAAAAATGGCTTAAAATGCGTTAGGAGTGAGCAAAATGGGTTAGATATAGCCGAAAACAGTTTAAATCGTGTGAGAAACAGGCAAAAAATGAGTTAGAAAAGAACTAAAAATGGCTTAAAACGGGTTGAGAGCGAGAAAAAATCGTGTAGAAAGAGGCAAAAATGGCTTTAAAAGGGTTAGAGATGTGCAAAAATGGGTTAGAAATGGCAAAAAATGGCTTAAAAGGGCTTATAGATGTGCCAAAAATGGTTGGATATGGCCAAAAATGCTTTAAAGCAGGTTAGAGATGTGTAAAAGTGGGTTAGAAATGGCCAAAAATGGATTAAAGCAGGTAATAATTGGGAGAAACTGTGTTAGAAACAGAAAAAAAAAAGCTTAAAAAGAGTTGAAGGAGGGCAAAAATGGTTAAGATATAGCCAAAAAAGGCTTAAAAAGGGTTAGAGATATGCAAAAACTGGGATAGAAATGGCCAAAAAGGCTTTAAAGCAGGTTAGAGATGTGCAAAAACTGGTCAGAAATGGCCAAAAATGGATTAAAGCGGGAGAGAAATGGGAAAAACTGCTTTAGAAACAGAAAAAAAGCATAAAAAGTTTTGAATGAGGGAAAAAATGGTGAAGATATAGCCCAAAAAGGCTTAAAAAGGATTAGAGATGTGCAAAAATGGGATAGAAATGGCCAAAACCTCTTTAAAATGTGTTAGAAATGGAGAAAAATGGGTTAGAATGGACAAAAAATGGATAAGAAATGGCCAAAAGTAGCTTAAAAGGGGTTAGAGATGTGCAAAAATGAGTTAGAAATGGCCAAGAATGGCATAAAACAGGTTAAGAATGGCCAAAAATGGGTTAGAAATGGCCAGAAAGGCTTTAAAGCAGGTAAGAGATGCGTAAAAAAAAAATAAAAAATGGTTAGAAGTGGAAAAAAAATGGATTAAAGATGGTGAGAAATGCAGAAAACTGGGTTAGAAACAGAAAAAAAAAATAGCATAAACCGTGTTGAAAGTGGGCAAAAATGGTTTAGAAAGAACCAAAAATGGCTTTAAAAGGGTTAGAGATTTGCAAAAATGGAATAGAAATGGCCAAAATTTATTTAAAAAGCCTCAAAAATGGACAAAAAATGCATTAGAAATGGCCAAAACCGGCTTAAAAGGGTTAGAGGTATGCGAGAACGGTTTAGGAAAAGCCAAAATTGGCTTAAAAGGGGCTAGAGATGAGCAAAAAAGGGTTAGAAATGGCCAAAAATAGCTTAAAATGGGTTAGATATAGCCAAAAAAGGGTTAAAATGGGTTAGTAGTGGGTAAAAAAGGGTTAGATGTAGCCGAAAACGGCTTAAAACGTCTGAGAACTGGGCCAAAAATGGGTCAGAAAAGAAAAAAAAAATGCTTATAATTAGCTGAATGCAGAAGAAAGTGTTTTAGAAAGAGCCAAAAACGGCTTTAAAAGGGTTAGATGTATGCAAAAATGGGTTAGAAATGGCCAAAAACGCCTTAAAATGGGATAGAAATAGTGAAAAATGGCTTAAAATGTGTTAGAAGTGTGTAAAAATGGTTTAGATAAACCCCAAAATGGTTTAAATCGTGTGAGCAATGGGCAAAAAGTGAGTTAGAAAAGGAAAGAAAAATGGTTTAAACCAGGTTGAAAGTCAGAAAAAATGGTGCAGAAAGACCCAAACGTGGCTTTATAAGGGCTAGAGATGAGCAGAAATGGGTTAGAAATGGCAAATGGCTTAAAAGAGGTTAGAGATGTGCCAGAAATGGTTAGAAATGGCCAAAACTGCTTTAAAGCAGGTTAGAGATGTGCAAAAATGGGCTAGAAATGGCCAAAAATGGATTCAAGTGGGTAAAGAAATGGGGAAAGCTGGGTTAGTAACAGAAAAAAAAACTAGCTTAAAACGGGTGGAAAGTGGGCAAAAATGGTTTAGAAAGAGTCAAAAATGCATTAAAAGGGTTCTAGACACGCAAAAATGGGATAGAAATGGCCAAAAAAGATTTAAAACGGGTTAGAAATGGACAAAAATTGGATTAGAAATGGCCAAAACCGGTTTAAAAAGGGTTAGAGGTAAGCAGAGATGAGTGAGAAATAGCCAAAACCGGCTTAAAAAAGGTTAGAGATGTGCAAAAATGGGTCAGAAATGACCAGAGCTGGCTTAAAATGGGTTAGAAACGGCCAAAAAAGCTTTAAAGCGGGTTAGAGATGTGCGAAAACGGGTTAGAAATGGCCTAAGTTGGCCAAAAGCGGGTTAGAAATGGCCAAAAAGGCTTTAAAGCAGGTTAGAGATGTGTGTGCAATGGTTAGAAATGGCAAAAATGGGTTAAAGCAGGTAAGAAATGGGGAAAAGTTGGTTAGAAAGGGAAGAGAAAAAACCTTAAAACGCGTGGAAAGTTGGCAAAAATCGTTCAGGTAGAGCAAAAAAAGGCTTAAAAAGGGTTAGAGCTGAGGAAAAATGGGTCATAAATGGCCAAAAGCGGCTTAAAGGTGGTTAGGTAGGGTAAAACTGGGGTAGGGATGGCCAAAAATTGCTTAAAATGGGTTAGAAGTTTGCAAAACTGTGCTAGAAATGGCCAAAAAGGTTTAAATTGGGATAGAAATGGTGAAAAATGGCTTAAAATGCGTTAGGAGTGAGCAAAAATGGGTTAGATATAGCCGAAAACAGTTTAAATCGTGTGAGAAACAGGCAAAAAATGAGTTAGAAAAGAACTAAAAATGGCTTAAAACGGGTTGAGAGCGAGAAAAAATCGTGTAGAAAGAGGCAAAAATGGCTTTAAAAGGGTTAGAGATGTGCAAAAATGGGTTAGAAATGGCAAAAAATGGCTTAAAAGGGCTTATAGATGTGCCAAAAATGGTTGGATATGGCCAAAAATGCTTTAAAGCAGGTTAGAGATGTGTAAAAGTGGGTTAGAAATGGCCAAAAATGGATTAAAGCAGGTAATAATTGAGAGAAACTGTGTTAGAAACAGAAAAAAAAAAGCTTAAAAAGAGTTGAAGGAGGGCAAAAATGGTTAAGATATAGCCAAAAAAGGCTTAAAAAGGGTTAGAGATATGCAAAAACTGGGATAGAAATGGCCAAAAAGGCTTTAAAGCAGGTTAGAGATGTGCAAAAACTGGTCAGAAATGGCCAAAAATGGATTAAAGCGGGAGAGAAATGGGAAAAACTGCTTTAGAAACAGAAAAAAAGCATAAAAAGTTTTGAATGAGGGAAAAAATGGTGAAGATATAGCCCAAAAAGGCTTAAAAAGGATTAGAGATGTGCAAAAATGGGATAGAAATGGCCAAAACCTCTTTAAAATGTGTTAGAAATGGAGAAAAATGGGTTAGAATGGACAAAAAATGGATAAGAAATGGCCAAAAGTAGCTTAAAAGGGGTTAGAGATGTGCAAAAATGAGTTAGAAATGGCCAAGAATGGCATAAAACAGGTTAAGAATGGCCAAAAATGGGTTAGAAATGGCCAGAAAGGCTTTAAAGCAGGTAAGAGATGCGTAAAAAAAAAAAAAAAAAAAATGGTTAGAAGTGGAAAAAAAATGGATTAAAGATGGTGAGAAATGCAGAAAACTGGGTTAGAAACAGAAAAAAAAAATAGCATAAACCGTGTTGAAAGTGGGCAAAAATGGTTTAGAAAGAACCAAAAATGGCTTTAAAAGGGTTAGAGATTTGCAAAAATGGAATAGAAATGGCCAAAATTTATTTAAAAAGCCTCAAAAATGGACAAAAAATGCATTAGAAATGGCCAAAACCGGCTTAAAAGGGTTAGAGGTATGCGAGAACGGTTTAGGAAAAGCCAAAATTGGCTTAAAAGGGGCTAGAGATGAGCAAAAAAGGGTTAGAAATGGCCAAAAATAGCTTAAAATGGGTTAGATATAGCCAAAAAAGGGTTAAAATGGGTTAGTAGTGGGTAAAAAAGGGTTAGATGTAGCCGAAAACGGCTTAAAACGTCTGAGAACTGGGCCAAAAATGGGTCAGAAAAGAAAAAAAAAATGCTTATAATTAGCTGAATGCAGAAGAAAGTGTTTTAGAAAGAGCCAAAAACGGCTTTAAAAGGGTTAGATGTATGCAAAAATGGGTTAGAAATGGCCAAAAACGCCTTAAAATGGGATAGAAATAGTGAAAAATGGCTTAAAATGTGTTAGAAGTGTGTAAAAATGGTTTAGATAAACCCCAAAATGGTTTAAATCGTGTGAGCAATGGGCAAAAAGTGAGTTAGAAAAGGAAAGAAAAATGGTTTAAACCAGGTTGAAAGTCAGAAAAAATGGTGCAGAAAGACCCAAACGTGGCTTTATAAGGGCTAGAGATGAGCAGAAATGGGTTAGAAATGGCAAATGGCTTAAAAGAGGTTAGAGATGTGCCAGAAATGGTTAGAAATGGCCAAAACTGCTTTAAAGCAGGTTAGAGATGTGCAAAAATGGGCTAGAAATGGCCAAAAATGGATTCAAGTGGGTAAAGAAATGGGGAAAGCTGGGTTAGTAACAGAAAAAAAAACTAGCTTAAAACGGGTGGAAAGTGGGCAAAAATGGTTTAGAAAGAGTCAAAAATGCATTAAAAGGGTTCTAGACACGCAAAAATGGGATAGAAATGGCCAAAAAAGATTTAAAACGGGTTAGAAATGGACAAAAATTGGATTAGAAATGGCCAAAACCGGTTTAAAAAGGGTTAGAGGTAAGCAGAGATGAGTGAGAAATAGCCAAAACCGGCTTAAAAAAGGTTAGAGATGTGCAAAAATGGGTCAGAAATGACCAGAGCTGGCTTAAAATGGGTTAGAAACGGCCAAAAAAGCTTTAAAGCGGGTTAGAGATGTGCGAAAACGGGTTAGAAATGGCCTAAGTTGGCCAAAAGCGGGTTAGAAATGGCCAAAAAGGCTTTAAAGCAGGTTAGAGATGTGTGTGCAATGGTTAGAAATGGCAAAAATGGGTTAAAGCAGGTAAGAAATGGGGAAAAGTTGGTTAGAAAGGGAAGAGAAAAAACCTTAAAACGCGTGGAAAGTTGGCAAAAATCGTTCAGGTAGAGCAAAAAAAGGCTTAAAAAGGGTTAGAGCTGAGGAAAAATGGGTCATAAATGGCCAAAAGCGGCTTAAAGGTGGTTAGGTAGGGTAAAACTGGGGTAGGGATGGCCAAAAATTGCTTAAAATGGGTTAGAAGTTTGCAAAACTGTGCTAGAAATGGCCAAAAAGGTTTAAATTGGGATAGAAATGGTGAAAAATGGCTTAAAATGCGTTAGGAGTGAGCAAAAATGGGTTAGATATAGCCGAAAACAGTTTAAATCGTGTGAGAAACAGGCAAAAAATGAGTTAGAAAAGAACTAAAAATGGCTTAAAACGGGTTGAGAGCGAGAAAAAATCGTGTAGAAAGAGGCAAAAATGGCTTTAAAAGGGTTAGAGATGTGCAAAAATGGGTTAGAAATGGCAAAAAATGGCTTAAAAGGGCTTATAGATGTGCCAAAAATGGTTGGATATGGCCAAAAATGCTTTAAAGCAGGTTAGAGATGTGTAAAAGTGGGTTAGAAATGGCCAAAAATGGATTAAAGCAGGTAATAATTGGGAGAAACTGTGTTAGAAACAGAAAAAAAAAAGCTTAAAAAGAGTTGAAGGAGGGCAAAAATGGTTAAGATATAGCCAAAAAAGGCTTAAAAAGGGTTAGAGATATGCAAAAACTGGGATAGAAATGGCCAAAAAGGCTTTAAAGCAGGTTAGAGATGTGCAAAAACTGGTCAGAAATGGCCAAAAATGGATTAAAGCGGGAGAGAAATGGGAAAAACTGCTTTAGAAACAGAAAAAAAGCATAAAAAGTTTTGAATGAGGGAAAAAATGGTGAAGATATAGCCCAAAAAGGCTTAAAAAGGATTAGAGATGTGCAAAAATGGGATAGAAATGGCCAAAACCTCTTTAAAATGTGTTAGAAATGGAGAAAAATGGGTTAGAATGGACAAAAAATGGATAAGAAATGGCCAAAAGTAGCTTAAAAGGGGTTAGAGATGTGCAAAAATGAGTTAGAAATGGCCAAGAATGGCATAAAACAGGTTAAGAATGGCCAAAAATGGGTTAGAAATGGCCAGAAAGGCTTTAAAGCAGGTAAGAGATGCGTAAAAAAAAAATAAAAAATGGTTAGAAGTGGAAAAAAAATGGATTAAAGATGGTGAGAAATGCAGAAAACTGGGTTAGAAACAGAAAAAAAAATAGCATAAACCGTGTTGAAAGTGGGCAAAAATGGTTTAGAAAGAACCAAAAATGGCTTTAAAAGGGTTAGAGATTTGCAAAAATGGAATAGAAATGGCCAAAATTTATTTAAAAAGCCTCAAAAATGGACAAAAAATGCATTAGAAATGGCCAAAACCGGCTTAAAAGGGTTAGAGGTATGCGAGAACGGTTTAGGAAAAGCCAAAATTGGCTTAAAAGGGGCTAGAGATGAGCAAAAAAGGGTTAGAAATGGCCAAAAATAGCTTAAAATGGGTTAGATATAGCCAAAAAAGGGTTAAAATGGGTTAGTAGTGGGTAAAAAAGGGTTAGATGTAGCCGAAAACGGCTTAAAACGTCTGAGAACTGGGCCAAAAATGGGTCAGAAAAGAAAAAAAAAATGCTTATAATTAGCTGAATGCAGAAGAAAGTGTTTTAGAAAGAGCCAAAAACGGCTTTAAAAGGGTTAGATGTATGCAAAAATGGGTTAGAAATGGCCAAAAACGCCTTAAAATGGGATAGAAATAGTGAAAAATGGCTTAAAATGTGTTAGAAGTGTGTAAAAATGGTTTAGATCAACCCCAAAATGGTTTAAATCGTGTGAGCAATGGGGAAAAAGTGAGTTAGAAAAGGAAAGAAAAATGGCTTAAACCAGGTTGAAAGTCAGAAAAAATGGTGCAGAAAGACCCAAACGTGGCTTTATAAGGGCTAGAGATGAGCAGAAATGGGTTAGAAATGGCAAAGAATGGCTTAAAAGAGGTTAGAGATGTGCCAGAAATGGTTAGAAATGGCCAAAACTGCTTTAAAGCAGGTTAGAGATGTGCAAAAATGGGCTAGAAATGGCCAAAAATGGATTCAAGTGGGTAAAGAAATGGGGAAAGCTGGGTTAGTAACAGAAAAAAAAACTAGCTTAAAACGGGTGGAAAGTGGGCAAAAATGGTTTAGAAAGAGTCAAAAATGCATTAAAAGGGTTCTAGACACGCAAAAATGGGATAGAAATGGCCAAAAAAGATTTAAAACGGGTTAGAAATGGACAAAAATTGGATTAGAAATGGCCAAAACCGGTTTAAAAAGGGTTAGAGGTAAGCAGAGATGAGTGAGAAATAGCCAAAACCGGCTTAAAAAAGGTTAGAGATGTGCAAAAATGGGTCAGAAATGACCAGAGCTGGCTTAAAATGGGTTAGAAACGGCCAAAAAAGCTTTAAAGCGGGTTAGAGATGTGCGAAAACGGGTTAGAAATGGCCTAAGTTGGCCAAAAGCGGGTTAGAAATGGCCAAAAAGGCTTTAAAGCAGGTTAGAGATGTGTGTGCAATGGTTAGAAATGGCAAAAATGGGTTAAAGCAGGTAAGAAATGGGGAAAAGTTGGTTAGAAAGGGAAGAGAAAAAACCTTAAAACGCGTGGAAAGTTGGCAAAAATCGTTCAGGTAGAGCAAAAAAAGGCTTAAAAAGGGTTAGAGCTGAGGAAAAATGGGTCATAAATGGCCAAAAGCGGCTTAAAGGTGGTTAGGTAGGGTAAAACTGGGGTAGGGATGGCCAAAAATTGCTTAAAATGGGTTAGAAGTTTGCAAAACTGTGCTAGAAATGGCCAAAAAGGTTTAAATTGGGATAGAAATGGTGAAAAATGGCTTAAAATGCGTTAGGAGTGAGCAAAAATGGGTTAGATATAGCCGAAAACAGTTTAAATCGTGTGAGAAACAGGCAAAAAATGAGTTAGAAAAGAACTAAAAATGGCTTAAAACGGGTTGAGAGCGAGAAAAAATCGTGTAGAAAGAGGCAAAAATGGCTTTAAAAGGGTTAGAGATGTGCAAAAATGGGTTAGAAATGGCAAAAAATGGCTTAAAAGGGCTTATAGATGTGCCAAAAATGGTTGGATATGGCCAAAAATGCTTTAAAGCAGGTTAGAGATGTGTAAAAGTGGGTTAGAAATGGCCAAAAATGGATTAAAGCAGGTAATAATTGGGAGAAACTGTGTTAGAAACAGAAAAAAAAAAGCTTAAAAAGAGTTGAAGGAGGGCAAAAATGGTTAAGATATAGCCAAAAAAGGCTTAAAAAGGGTTAGAGATATGCAAAAACTGGGATAGAAATGGCCAAAAAGGCTTTAAAGCAGGTTAGAGATGTGCAAAAACTGGTCAGAAATGGCCAAAAATGGATTAAAGCGGGAGAGAAATGGGAAAAACTGCTTTAGAAACAGAAAAAAAGCATAAAAAGTTTTGAATGAGGGAAAAAATGGTGAAGATATAGCCCAAAAAGGCTTAAAAAGGATTAGAGATGTGCAAAAATGGGATAGAAATGGCCAAAACCTCTTTAAAATGTGTTAGAAATGGAGAAAAATGGGTTAGAATGGACAAAAAATGGATAAGAAATGGCCAAAAGTAGCTTAAAAGGGGTTAGAGATGTGCAAAAATGAGTTAGAAATGGCCAAGAATGGCATAAAACAGGTTAAGAATGGCCAAAAATGGGTTAGAAATGGCCAGAAAGGCTTTAAAGCAGGTAAGAGATGCGTAAAAAAAAAATAAAAAATGGTTAGAAGTGGAAAAAAAATGGATTAAAGATGGTGAGAAATGCAGAAAACTGGGTTAGAAACAGAAAAAAAAAATAGCATAAACCGTGTTGAAAGTGGGCAAAAATGGTTTAGAAAGAACCAAAAATGGCTTTAAAAGGGTTAGAGATTTGCAAAAATGGAATAGAAATGGCCAAAATTTATTTAAAAAGCCTCAAAAATGGACAAAAAATGCATTAGAAATGGCCAAAACCGGCTTAAAAGGGTTAGAGGTATGCGAGAACGGTTTAGGAAAAGCCAAAATTGGCTTAAAAGGGGCTAGAGATGAGCAAAAAAGGGTTAGAAATGGCCAAAAATAGCTTAAAATGGGTTAGATATAGCCAAAAAAGGGTTAAAATGGGTTAGTAGTGGGTAAAAAAGGGTTAGATGTAGCCGAAAACGGCTTAAAACGTCTGAGAACTGGGCCAAAAATGGGTCAGAAAAGAAAAAAAAAATGCTTATAATTAGCTGAATGCAGAAGAAAGTGTTTTAGAAAGAGCCAAAAACGGCTTTAAAAGGGTTAGATGTATGCAAAAATGGGTTAGAAATGGCCAAAAACGCCTTAAAATGGGATAGAAATAGTGAAAAATGGCTTAAAATGTGTTAGAAGTGTGTAAAAATGGTTTAGATAAACCCCAAAATGGTTTAAATCGTGTGAGCAATGGGCAAAAAGTGAGTTAGAAAAGGAAAGAAAAATGGTTTAAACCAGGTTGAAAGTCAGAAAAAATGGTGCAGAAAGACCCAAACGTGGCTTTATAAGGGCTAGAGATGAGCAGAAATGGGTTAGAAATGGCAAATGGCTTAAAAGAGGTTAGAGATGTGCCAGAAATGGTTAGAAATGGCCAAAACTGCTTTAAAGCAGGTTAGAGATGTGCAAAAATGGGCTAGAAATGGCCAAAAATGGATTCAAGTGGGTAAAGAAATGGGGAAAGCTGGGTTAGTAACAGAAAAAAAAACTAGCTTAAAACGGGTGGAAAGTGGGCAAAAATGGTTTAGAAAGAGTCAAAAATGCATTAAAAGGGTTCTAGACACGCAAAAATGGGATAGAAATGGCCAAAAAAGATTTAAAACGGGTTAGAAATGGACAAAAATTGGATTAGAAATGGCCAAAACCGGTTTAAAAAGGGTTAGAGGTAAGCAGAGATGAGTGAGAAATAGCCAAAACCGGCTTAAAAAAGGTTAGAGATGTGCAAAAATGGGTCAGAAATGACCAGAGCTGGCTTAAAATGGGTTAGAAACGGCCAAAAAAGCTTTAAAGCGGGTTAGAGATGTGCGAAAACGGGTTAGAAATGGCCTAAGTTGGCCAAAAGCGGGTTAGAAATGGCCAAAAAGGCTTTAAAGCAGGTTAGAGATGTGTGTGCAATGGTTAGAAATGGCAAAAATGGGTTAAAGCAGGTAAGAAATGGGGAAAAGTTGGTTAGAAAGGGAAGAGAAAAAACCTTAAAACGCGTGGAAAGTTGGCAAAAATCGTTCAGGTAGAGCAAAAAAAGGCTTAAAAAGGGTTAGAGCTGAGGAAAAATGGGTCATAAATGGCCAAAAGCGGCTTAAAGGTGGTTAGGTAGGGTAAAACTGGGGTAGGGATGGCCAAAAATTGCTTAAAATGGGTTAGAAGTTTGCAAAACTGTGCTAGAAATGGCCAAAAAGGTTTAAATTGGGATAGAAATAGTGAAAAATGGCTTAAAATGCGTTAGGAGTGAGCAAAAATGGGTTAGATATAGCCGAAAACAGTTTAAATCGTGTGAGAAACAGGCAAAAAATGAGTTAGAAAAGAACTAAAAATGGCTTAAAAACGGGTTGAGAGCGAGAAAAAATCGTGTAGAAAGAGGCAAAAATGGCTTTAAAAGGGTTAGAGATGTGCAAAAATGGGTTAGAAATGGCAAAAAATGGCTTAAAAGGGCTTATAGATGTGCCAAAAATGGTTGGATATGGCCAAAAATGCTTTAAAGCAGGTTAGAGATGTGTAAAAGTGGGTTAGAAATGGCCAAAAATGGATTAAAGCAGGTAATAATTGAGAGAAACTGTGTTAGAAACAGAAAAAAAAAAGCTTAAAAAGAGTTGAAGGAGGGCAAAAATGGTTAAGATATAGCCAAAAAAGGCTTAAAAAGGGTTAGAGATATGCAAAAACTGGGATAGAAATGGCCAAAAAGGCTTTAAAGCAGGTTAGAGATGTGCAAAAACTGGTCAGAAATGGCCAAAAATGGATTAAAGCGGGAGAGAAATGGGAAAAACTGCTTTAGAAACAGAAAAAAAGCATAAAAAGTTTTGAATGAGGGAAAAAATGGTGAAGATATAGCCCAAAAAGGCTTAAAAGGATTAGAGATGTGCAAAAATGGGATAGAAATGGCCAAAACCTCTTTAAAATGTGTTAGAAATGGAGAAAAATGGGTTAGAATGGACAAAAAATGGATAAGAAATGGCCAAAAGTAGCTTAAAAGGGGTTAGAGATGTGCAAAAATGAGTTAGAAATGGCCAAGAATGGCATAAAACAGGTTAAGAATGGCCAAAAATGGGTTAGAAATGGCCAGAAAGGCTTTAAAGCAGGTAAGAGATGCGTAAAAAAAAAAAAAAAAAAAAATGGTTAGAAGTGGAAAAAAAATGGATTAAAGATGGTGAGAAATGCAGAAAACTGGGTTAGAAACAGAAAAAAAAAATAGCATAAACCGTGTTGAAAGTGGGCAAAAATGGTTTAGAAAGAACCAAAAATGGCTTTAAAAGGGTTAGAGATTTGCAAAAATGGAATAGAAATGGCCAAAATTTATTTAAAAAGCCTCAAAAATGGACAAAAAATGCATTAGAAATGGCCAAAACCGGCTTAAAAGGGTTAGAGGTATGCGAGAACGGTTTAGGAAAAGCCAAAATTGGCTTAAAAGGGGCTAGAGATGAGCAAAAAAGGGTTAGAAATGGCCAAAAATAGCTTAAAATGGGTTAGATATAGCCAAAAAAGGGTTAAAATGGGTTAGTAGTGGGTAAAAAAGGGTTAGATGTAGCCGAAAACGGCTTAAAACGTCTGAGAACTGGGCCAAAAATGGGTCAGAAAAGAAAAAAAAAATGCTTATAATTAGCTGAATGCAGAAGAAAGTGTTTTAGAAAGAGCCAAAAACGGCTTTAAAAGGGTTAGATGTATGCAAAAATGGGTTAGAAATGGCCAAAAACGCCTTAAAATGGGATAGAAATAGTGAAAAATGGCTTAAAATGTGTTAGAAGTGTGTAAAAATGGTTTAGATAAACCCCAAAATGGTTTAAATCGTGTGAGCAATGGGCAAAAAGTGAGTTAGAAAAGGAAAGAAAAATGGTTTAAACCAGGTTGAAAGTCAGAAAAAATGGTGCAGAAAGACCCAAACGTGGCTTTATAAGGGCTAGAGATGAGCAGAAATGGGTTAGAAATGGCAAATGGCTTAAAAGAGGTTAGAGATGTGCCAGAAATGGTTAGAAATGGCCAAAACTGCTTTAAAGCAGGTTAGAGATGTGCAAAAATGGGCTAGAAATGGCCAAAAATGGATTCAAGTGGGTAAAGAAATGGGGAAAGCTGGGTTAGTAACAGAAAAAAAAACTAGCTTAAAACGGGTGGAAAGTGGGCAAAAATGGTTTAGAAAGAGTCAAAAATGCATTAAAAGGGTTCTAGACACGCAAAAATGGGATAGAAATGGCCAAAAAAGATTTAAAACGGGTTAGAAATGGACAAAAATTGGATTAGAAATGGCCAAAACCGGTTTAAAAAGGGTTAGAGGTAAGCAGAGATGAGTGAGAAATAGCCAAAACCGGCTTAAAAAAGGTTAGAGATGTGCAAAAATGGGTCAGAAATGACCAGAGCTGGCTTAAAATGGGTTAGAAACGGCCAAAAAAGCTTTAAAGCGGGTTAGAGATGTGCGAAAACGGGTTAGAAATGGCCTAAGTTGGCCAAAAGCGGGTTAGAAATGGCCAAAAAGGCATTAAAGCAGGTTAGAGATGTGTGTGCAATGGTTAGAAATGGCAAAAATGGGTTAAAGCAGGTAAGAAATGGGGAAAAGTTGGTTAGAAAGGGAAGAGAAAAAACCTTAAAACGCGTGGAAAGTTGGCAAAAATCGTTCAGGTAGAGCAAAAAAAGGCTTAAAAAGGGTTAGAGCTGAGGAAAAATGGGTCATAAATGGCCAAAAGCGGCTTAAAGGTGGTTAGGTAGGGTAAAACTGGGGTAGGGATGGCCAAAAATTGCTTAAAATGGGTTAGAAGTTTGCAAAACTGTGCTAGAAATGGCCAAAAAGGTTTAAATTGGGATAGAAATGGTGAAAAATGGCTTAAAATGCGTTAGGAGTGAGCAAAAATGGGTTAGATATAGCCGAAAACAGTTTAAATCGTGTGAGAAACAGGCAAAAAATGAGTTAGAAAAGAACTAAAAATGGCTTAAAACGGGTTGAGAGCGAGAAAAAATCGTGTAGAAAGAGGCAAAAATGGCTTTAAAAGGGTTAGAGATGTGCAAAAATGGGTTAGAAATGGCAAAAAATGGCTTAAAAGGGCTTATAGATGTGCCAAAAATGGTTGGATATGGCCAAAAATGCTTTAAAGCAGGTTAGAGATGTGTAAAAGTGGGTTAGAAATGGCCAAAAATGGATTAAAGCAGGTAATAATTGAGAGAAACTGTGTTAGAAACAGAAAAAAAAAAGCTTAAAAAGAGTTGAAGGAGGGCAAAAATGGTTAAGATATAGCCAAAAAAGGCTTAAAAAGGGTTAGAGATATGCAAAAACTGGGATAGAAATGGCCAAAAAGGCTTTAAAGCAGGTTAGAGATGTGCAAAAACTGGTCAGAAATGGCCAAAAATGGATTAAAGCGGGAGAGAAATGGGAAAAACTGCTTTAGAAACAGAAAAAAAGCATAAAAAGTTTTGAATGAGGGAAAAAATGGTGAAGATATAGCCCAAAAAGGCTTAAAAAGGATTAGAGATGTGCAAAAATGGGATAGAAATGGCCAAAACCTCTTTAAAATGTGTTAGAAATGGAGAAAAATGGGTTAGAATGGACAAAAAATGGATAAGAAATGGCCAAAAGTAGCTTAAAAGGGGTTAGAGATGTGCAAAAATGAGTTAGAAATGGCCAAGAATGGCATAAAACAGGTTAAGAATGGCCAAAAATGGGTTAGAAATGGCCAGAAAGGCTTTAAAGCAGGTAAGAGATGCGTAAAAAAAAAAAAAAAAAAAAAATGGTTAGAAGTGGAAAAAAAATGGATTAAAGATGGTGAGAAATGCAGAAAACTGGGTTAGAAACAGAAAAAAAAAAATAGCATAAACCGTGTTGAAAGTGGGCAAAAATGGTTTAGAAAGAACCAAAAATGGCTTTAAAAGGGTTAGAGATTTGCAAAAATGGAATAGAAATGGCCAAAATTTATTTAAAAAGCCTCAAAAATGGACAAAAAATGCATTAGAAATGGCCAAAACCGGCTTAAAAGGGTTAGAGGTATGCGAGAACGGTTTAGGAAAAGCCAAAATTGGCTTAAAAGGGGCTAGAGATGAGCAAAAAAGGGTTAGAAATGGCCAAAAATAGCTTAAAATGGGTTAGATATAGCCAAAAAAGGGTTAAAATGGGTTAGTAGTGGGTAAAAAAGGGTTAGATGTAGCCGAAAACGGCTTAAAACGTCTGAGAACTGGGCCAAAAATGGGTCAGAAAAGAAAAAAAAAATGCTTATAATTAGCTGAATGCAGAAGAAAGTGTTTTAGAAAGAGCCAAAAACGGCTTTAAAAGGGTTAGATGTATGCAAAAATGGGTTAGAAATGGCCAAAAACGCCTTAAAATGGGATAGAAATAGTGAAAAATGGCTTAAAATGTGTTAGAAGTGTGTAAAAATGGTTTAGATCAACCCCAAAATGGTTTAAATCGTGTGAGCAATGGGGAAAAAGTGAGTTAGAAAAGGAAAGAAAAATGGCTTAAACCAGGTTGAAAGTCAGAAAAAATGGTGCAGAAAGACCCAAACGTGGCTTTATAAGGGCTAGAGATGAGCAGAAATGGGTTAGAAATGGCAAAGAATGGCTTAAAAGAGGTTAGAGATGTGCCAGAAATGGTTAGAAATGGCCAAAACTGCTTTAAAGCAGGTTAGAGATGTGCAAAAATGGCTAGAAATGGCCAAAAATGGATTCAAGTGGGTAAAGAAATGGGGAAAGCTGGGTTAGTAACAGAAAAAAAAACTAGCTTAAAACGGGTGGAAAGTGGGCAAAAATGGTTTAGAAAGAGTCAAAAATGCATTAAAAGGGTTCTAGACACGCAAAAATGGGATAGAAATGGCCAAAAAAGATTTAAAACGGGTTAGAAATGGACAAAAATTGGATTAGAAATGGCCAAAACCGGTTTAAAAAGGGTTAGAGGTAAGCAGAGATGAGTGAGAAATAGCCAAAACCGGCTTAAAAAAGGTTAGAGATGTGCAAAAATGGGTCAGAAATGACCAGAGCTGGCTTAAAATGGGTTAGAAACGGCCAAAAAAGCTTTAAAGCGGGTTAGAGATGTGCGAAAACGGGTTAGAAATGGCCTAAGTTGGCCAAAAGCGGGTTAGAAATGGCCAAAAAGGCTTTAAAGCAGGTTAGAGATGTGTGTGCAATGGTTAGAAATGGCAAAAATGGGTTAAAGCAGGTAAGAAATGGGGAAAAGTTGGTTAGAAAGGGAAGAGAAAAAACCTTAAAACGCGTGGAAAGTTGGCAAAAATCGTTCAGGTAGAGCAAAAAAAGGCTTAAAAAGGGTTAGAGCTGAGGAAAAATGGGTCATAAATGGCCAAAAGCGGCTTAAAGGTGGTTAGGTAGGGTAAAACTGGGGTAGGGATGGCCAAAAATTGCTTAAAATGGGTTAGAAGTTTGCAAAACTGTGCTAGAAATGGCCAAAAAGGTTTAAATTGGGATAGAAATGGTGAAAAATGGCTTAAAATGCGTTAGGAGTGAGCAAAAATGGGTTAGATATAGCCGAAAACAGTTTAAATCGTGTGAGAAACAGGCAAAAAATGAGTTAGAAAAGAACTAAAAATGGCTTAAAACGGGTTGAGAGCGAGAAAAAATCGTGTAGAAAGAGGCAAAAATGGCTTTAAAAGGGTTAGAGATGTGCAAAAATGGGTTAGAAATGGCAAAAAATGGCTTAAAAGGGCTTATAGATGTGCCAAAAATGGTTGGATATGGCCAAAAATGCTTTAAAGCAGGTTAGAGATGTGTAAAAGTGGGTTAGAAATGGCCAAAAATGGATTAAAGCAGGTAATAATTGGGAGAAACTGTGTTAGAAACAGAAAAAAAAAAGCTTAAAAAGAGTTGAAGGAGGGCAAAAATGGTTAAGATATAGCCAAAAAAGGCTTAAAAAGGGTTAGAGATATGCAAAAACTGGGATAGAAATGGCCAAAAAGGCTTTAAAGCAGGTTAGAGATGTGCAAAAACTGGTCAGAAATGGCCAAAAATGGATTAAAGCGGGAGAGAAATGGGAAAAACTGCTTTAGAAACAGAAAAAAAGCATAAAAAGTTTTGAATGAGGGAAAAAATGGTGAAGATATAGCCCAAAAAGGCTTAAAAAGGATTAGAGATGTGCAAAAATGGGATAGAAATGGCCAAAACCTCTTTAAAATGTGTTAGAAATGGAGAAAAATGGGTTAGAATGGACAAAAAATGGATAAGAAATGGCCAAAAGTAGCTTAAAAGGGGTTAGAGATGTGCAAAAATGAGTTAGAAATGGCCAAGAATGGCATAAAACAGGTTAAGAATGGCCAAAAATGGGTTAGAAATGGCCAGAAAGGCTTTAAAGCAGGTAAGAGATGCGTAAAAAAAAAAATAAAAAATGGTTAGAAGTGGAAAAAAAATGGATTAAAGATGGTGAGAAATGCAGAAAACTGGGTTAGAAACAGAAAAAAAAAATAGCATAAACCGTGTTGAAAGTGGGCAAAAATGGTTTAGAAAGAACCAAAAATGGCTTTAAAAGGGTTAGAGATTTGCAAAAATGGAATAGAAATGGCCAAAATTTATTTAAAAAGCCTCAAAAATGGACAAAAAATGCATTAGAAATGGCCAAAACCGGCTTAAAAGGGTTAGAGGTATGCGAGAACGGTTTAGGAAAAGCCAAAATTGGCTTAAAAGGGGCTAGAGATGAGCAAAAAAGGGTTAGAAATGGCCAAAAATAGCTTAAAATGGGTTAGATATAGCCAAAAAAGGGTTAAAATGGGTTAGTAGTGGGTAAAAAAGGGTTAGATGTAGCCGAAAACGGCTTAAAACGTCTGAGAACTGGGCCAAAAATGGGTCAGAAAAGAAAAAAAAAAATGCTTATAATTAGCTGAATGCAGAAGAAAGTGTTTTAGAAAGAGCCAAAAACGGCTTTAAAAGGGTTAGATGTATGCAAAAATGGGTTAGAAATGGCCAAAAACGCCTTAAAATGGGATAGAAATAGTGAAAAATGGCTTAAAATGTGTTAGAAGTGTGTAAAAATGGTTTAGATAAACCCCAAAATGGTTTAAATCGTGTGAGCAATGGGCAAAAAGTGAGTTAGAAAAGGAAAGAAAAATGGTTTAAACCAGGTTGAAAGTCAGAAAAAATGGTGCAGAAAGACCCAAACGTGGCTTTATAAGGGCTAGAGATGAGCAGAAATGGGTTAGAAATGGCAAATGGCTTAAAAGAGGTTAGAGATGTGCCAGAAATGGTTAGAAATGGCCAAAACTGCTTTAAAGCAGGTTAGAGATGTGCAAAAATGGGCTAGAAATGGCCAAAAATGGATTCAAGTGGGTAAAGAAATGGGGAAAGCTGGGTTAGTAACAGAAAAAAAAACTAGCTTAAAACGGGTGGAAAGTGGGCAAAAATGGTTTAGAAAGAGTCAAAAATGCATTAAAAGGGTTCTAGACACGCAAAAATGGGATAGAAATGGCCAAAAAAGATTTAAAACGGGTTAGAAATGGACAAAAATTGGATTAGAAATGGCCAAAACCGGTTTAAAAAGGGTTAGAGGTAAGCAGAGATGAGTGAGAAATAGCCAAAACCGGCTTAAAAAAGGTTAGAGATGTGCAAAAATGGGTCAGAAATGACCAGAGCTGGCTTAAAATGGGTTAGAAACGGCCAAAAAAGCTTTTAAAGCGGGTTAGAGATGTGCGAAAACGGGTTAGAAATGGCCTAAGTTGGCCAAAAGCGGGTTAGAAATGGCCAAAAAGGCTTTAAAGCAGGTTAGAGATGTGTGTGCAATGGTTAGAAATGGCAAAAATGGGTTAAAGCAGGTAAGAAATGGGGAAAAGTTGGTTAGAAAGGGAAGAGAAAAAACCTTAAAACGCGTGGAAAGTTGGCAAAAATCGTTCAGGTAGAGCAAAAAAAGGCTTAAAAAGGGTTAGAGCTGAGGAAAAATGGGTCATAAATGGCCAAAAGCGGCTTAAAGGTGGTTAGGTAGGGTAAAACTGGGGTAGGGATGGCCAAAAATTGCTTAAAATGGGTTAGAAGTTTGCAAAACTGTGCTAGAAATGGCCAAAAAGGTTTAAATTGGGATAGAAATAGTGAAAAATGGCTTAAAATGCGTTAGGAGTGAGCAAAAATGGGTTAGATATAGCCGAAAACAGTTTAAATCGTGTGAGAAACAGGCAAAAAATGAGTTAGAAAAGAACTAAAAATGGCTTAAAACGGGTTGAGAGCGAGAAAAAATCGTGTAGAAAGAGGCAAAAATGGCTTTAAAAGGGTTAGAGATGTGCAAAAATGGGTTAGAAATGGCAAAAAATGGCTTAAAAGGGCTTATAGATGTGCCAAAAATGGTTGGATATGGCCAAAAATGCTTTAAAGCAGGTTAGAGATGTGTAAAAGTGGGTTAGAAATGGCCAAAAATGGATTAAAGCAGGTAATAATTGAGAGAAACTGTGTTAGAAACAGAAAAAAAAAAGCTTAAAAAGAGTTGAAGGAGGGCAAAAATGGTTAAGATATAGCCAAAAAAGGCTTAAAAAGGGTTAGAGATATGCAAAAACTGGGATAGAAATGGCCAAAAAGGCTTTAAAGCAGGTTAGAGATGTGCAAAAACTGGTCAGAAATGGCCAAAAATGGATTAAAGCGGGAGAGAAATGGGAAAAACTGCTTTAGAAACAGAAAAAAAGCATAAAAAGTTTTGAATGAGGGAAAAAAATGGTGAAGATATAGCCCAAAAAGGCTTAAAAAGGATTAGAGATGTGCAAAAATGGGATAGAAATGGCCAAAACCTCTTTAAAATGTGTTAGAAATGGAGAAAAATGGGTTAGAATGGACAAAAAATGGATAAGAAATGGCCAAAAGTAGCTTAAAAGGGGTTAGAGATGTGCAAAAATGAGTTAGAAATGGCCAAGAATGGCATAAAACAGGTTAAGAATGGCCAAAAATGGGTTAGAAATGGCCAGAAAGGCTTTAAAGCAGGTAAGAGATGCGTAAAAAAAAAAAAAAAAAAAAATGGTTAGAAGTGGAAAAAAAATGGATTAAAGATGGTGAGAAATGCAGAAAACTGGGTTAGAAACAGAAAAAAAAAATAGCATAAACCGTGTTGAAAGTGGGCAAAAATGGTTTAGAAAGAACCAAAAATGGCTTTAAAAGGGTTAGAGATTTGCAAAAATGGAATAGAAATGGCCAAAATTTATTTAAAAAGCCTCAAAAATGGACAAAAAATGCATTAGAAATGGCCAAAACCGGCTTAAAAGGGTTAGAGGTATGCGAGAAACGGTTTAGGAAAAGCCAAAATTGGCTTAAAAGGGGCTAGAGATGAGCAAAAAAGGGTTAGAAATGGCCAAAAATAGCTTAAAATGGGTTAGATATAGCCAAAAAAGGGTTAAAATGGGTTAGTAGTGGGTAAAAAAGGGTTAGATGTAGCCGAAAACGGCTTAAAACGTCTGAGAACTGGGCCAAAAATGGGTCAGAAAAGAAAAAAAAAATGCTTATAATTAGCTGAATGCAGAAGAAAGTGTTTTAGAAAGAGCCAAAAACGGCTTTAAAAGGGTTAGATGTATGCAAAAATGGGTTAGAAATGGCCAAAAACGCCTTAAAATGGGATAGAAATAGTGAAAAATGGCTTAAAATGTGTTAGAAGTGTGTAAAAATGGTTTAGATAAACCCCAAAATGGTTTAAATCGTGTGAGCAATGGGCAAAAAGTGAGTTAGAAAAGGAAAGAAAAATGGTTTAAACCAGGTTGAAAGTCAGAAAAAATGGTGCAGAAAGACCCAAACGTGGCTTTATAAGGGCTAGAGATGAGCAGAAATGGGTTAGAAATGGCAAATGGCTTAAAAGAGGTTAGAGATGTGCCAGAAATGGTTAGAAATGGCCAAAACTGCTTTAAAGCAGGTTAGAGATGTGCAAAAATGGGCTAGAAATGGCCAAAAATGGATTCAAGTGGGTAAAGAAATGGGGAAAGCTGGGTTAGTAACAGAAAAAAAAAACTAGCTTAAAACGGGTGGAAAGTGGGCAAAAATGGTTTAGAAAGAGTCAAAAATGCATTAAAAGGGTTCTAGACACGCAAAAATGGGATAGAAATGGCCAAAAAAGATTTAAAACGGGTTAGAAATGGACAAAAATTGGATTAGAAATGGCCAAAACCGGTTTAAAAAGGGTTAGAGGTAAGCAGAGATGAGTGAGAAATAGCCAAAACCGGCTTAAAAAAGGTTAGAGATGTGCAAAAATGGGTCAGAAATGACCAGAGCTGGCTTAAAATGGGTTAGAAACGGCCAAAAAAGCTTTAAAGCGGGTTAGAGATGTGCGAAAACGGGTTAGAAATGGCCTAAGTTGGCCAAAAGCGGGTTAGAAATGGCCAAAAAGGCATTAAAGCAGGTTAGAGATGTGTGTGCAATGGTTAGAAATGGCAAAAATGGGTTAAAGCAGGTAAGAAATGGGGAAAAGTTGGTTAGAAAGGGAAGAGAAAAAACCTTAAAACGCGTGGAAAGTTGGCAAAAATCGTTCAGGTAGAGCAAAAAAAGGCTTAAAAAGGGTTAGAGCTGAGGAAAAATGGGTCATAAATGGCCAAAAGCGGCTTAAAGGTGGTTAGGTAGGGTAAAACTGGGGTAGGGATGGCCAAAAATTGCTTAAAATGGGTTAGAAGTTTGCAAAACTGTGCTAGAAATGGCCAAAAAGGTTTAAATTGGGATAGAAATGGTGAAAAATGGCTTAAAATGCGTTAGGAGTGAGCAAAAATGGGTTAGATATAGCCGAAAACAGTTTAAATCGTGTGAGAAACAGGCAAAAAATGAGTTAGAAAAGAACTAAAAATGGCTTAAAACGGGTTGAGAGCGAGAAAAAATCGTGTAGAAAGAGGCAAAAATGGCTTTAAAAGGGTTAGAGATGTGCAAAAATGGGTTAGAAATGGCAAAAAATGGCTTAAAAGGGCTTATAGATGTGCCAAAAATGGTTGGATATGGCCAAAAATGCTTTAAAGCAGGTTAGAGATGTGTAAAAGTGGGTTAGAAATGGCCAAAAATGGATTAAAGCAGGTAATAATTGAGAGAAACTGTGTTAGAAACAGAAAAAAAAAAGCTTAAAAAGAGTTGAAGGAGGGCAAAAATGGTTAAGATATAGCCAAAAAAGGCTTAAAAAGGGTTAGAGATATGCAAAAACTGGGATAGAAATGGCCAAAAAGGCTTTAAAGCAGGTTAGAGATGTGCAAAAACTGGTCAGAAATGGCCAAAAATGGATTAAAGCGGGAGAGAAATGGGAAAAACTGCTTTAGAAACAGAAAAAAAGCATAAAAAGTTTTGAATGAGGGAAAAAATGGTGAAGATATAGCCCAAAAAGGCTTAAAAAGGATTAGAGATGTGCAAAAATGGGATAGAAATGGCCAAAACCTCTTTAAAATGTGTTAGAAATGGAGAAAAATGGGTTAGAATGGACAAAAAATGGATAAGAAATGGCCAAAAGTAGCTTAAAAGGGGTTAGAGATGTGCAAAAATGAGTTAGAAATGGCCAAGAATGGCATAAAACAGGTTAAGAATGGCCAAAAATGGGTTAGAAATGGCCAGAAAGGCTTTAAAGCAGGTAAGAGATGCGTAAAAAAAAAAAAAAAAAAAATGGTTAGAAGTGGAAAAAAAATGGATTAAAGATGGTGAGAAATGCAGAAAACTGGGTTAGAAACAGAAAAAAAAAAATAGCATAAACCGTGTTGAAAGTGGGCAAAAATGGTTTAGAAAGAACCAAAAATGGCTTTAAAAGGGTTAGAGATTTGCAAAAATGGAATAGAAATGGCCAAAATTTATTTAAAAAGCCTCAAAAATGGACAAAAAATGCATTAGAAATGGCCAAAACCGGCTTAAAAGGGTTAGAGGTATGCGAGAACGGTTTAGGAAAAGCCAAAATTGGCTTAAAAGGGGCTAGAGATGAGCAAAAAAGGGTTAGAAATGGCCAAAAATAGCTTAAAATTGGTTAGATATAGCCAAAAAAGGGTTAAAATGGGTTAGTAGTGGGTAAAAAAGGGTTAGATGTAGCCGAAAACGGCTTAAAACGTCTGAGAACTGGGCCAAAAATGGGTCAGAAAAGAAAAAAAAAATGCTTATAATTAGCTGAATGCAGAAGAAAGTGTTTTAGAAAGAGCCAAAAACGGCTTTAAAAGGGTTAGATGTATGCAAAAATGGGTTAGAAATGGCCAAAAACGCCTTAAAATGGGATAGAAATAGTGAAAAATGCTTAAAATGTGTTAGAAGTGTGTAAAAATGGTTTAGATCAACCCCAAAATGGTTTAAATCGTGTGAGCAATGGGGAAAAAGTGAGTTAGAAAAGGAAAGAAAAATGGCTTAAACCAGGTTGAAAGTCAGAAAAAATGGTGCAGAAAGACCCAAACGTGGCTTTATAAGGGCTAGAGATGAGCAGAAATGGGTTAGAAATGGCAAAGAATGGCTTAAAAGAGGTTAGAGATGTGCCAGAAATGGTTAGAAATGGCCAAAACTGCTTTAAAGCAGGTTAGAGATGTGCAAAAATGGGCTAGAAATGGCCAAAAATGGATTCAAGTGGGTAAAGAAATGGGGAAAGCTGGGTTAGTAACAGAAAAAAAAACTAGCTTAAAACGGGTGGAAAGTGGGCAAAAATGGTTTAGAAAGAGTCAAAAATGCATTAAAAGGGTTCTAGACACGCAAAAATGGGATAGAAATGGCCAAAAAAGATTTAAAACGGGTTAGAAATGGACAAAAATTGGATTAGAAATGGCCAAAACCGGTTTAAAAAGGGTTAGAGGTAAGCAGAGATGAGTGAGAAATAGCCAAAACCGGCTTAAAAAAGGTTAGAGATGTGCAAAAATGGGTCAGAAATGACCAGAGCTGGCTTAAAATGGGTTAGAAACGGCCAAAAAAGCTTTAAAGCGGGTTAGAGATGTGCGAAAACGGGTTAGAAATGGCCTAAGTTGGCCAAAAGCGGGTTAGAAATGGCCAAAAAGGCTTTAAAGCAGGTTAGAGATGTGTGTGCAATGGTTAGAAATGGCAAAAATGGGTTAAAGCAGGTAAGAAATGGGGAAAAGTTGGTTAGAAAGGGAAGAGAAAAAACCTTAAAACGCGTGGAAAGTTGGCAAAAATCGTTCAGGTAGAGCAAAAAAAGGCTTAAAAAGGGTTAGAGCTGAGGAAAAATGGGTCATAAATGGCCAAAAGCGGCTTAAAGGTGGTTAGGTAGGGTAAAACTGGGGTAGGGATGGCCAAAATTGCTTAAAATGGGTTAGAAGTTTGCAAAACTGTGCTAGAAATGGCCAAAAAGGTTTAAATTGGGATAGAAATGGTGAAAAATGGCTTAAAATGCGTTAGGAGTGAGCAAAAATGGGTTAGATATAGCCGAAAACAGTTTAAATCGTGTGAGAAACAGGCAAAAAATGAGTTAGAAAAGAACTAAAAATGGCTTAAAACGGGTTGAGAGCGAGAAAAAATCGTGTAGAAAGAGGCAAAAATGGCTTTAAAAGGGTTAGAGATGTGCAAAAATGGGTTAGAAATGGCAAAAAATGGCTTAAAAGGGCTTATAGATGTGCCAAAAATGGTTGGATATGGCCAAAAATGCTTTAAAGCAGGTTAGAGATGTGTAAAAGTGGGTTAGAAATGGCCAAAAATGGATTAAAGCAGGTAATAATTGAGAGAAACTGTGTTAGAAACAGAAAAAAAAAAGCTTAAAAAGAGTTGAAGGAGGGCAAAAATGGTTAAGATATAGCCAAAAAAGGCTTAAAAAGGGTTAGAGATATGCAAAAACTGGGATAGAAATGGCCAAAAAGGCTTTAAAGCAGGTTAGAGATGTACAAAAACTGGTCAGAAATGGCCAAAAATGGATTAAAGCGGGAGAGAAATGGGAAAAACTGCTTTAGAAACAGAAAAAAAGCATAAAAGGTTTTGAATGAGGGAAAAAATGGTGAAGATATAGCCCAAAAAGGCTTAAAAAGGATTAGAGATGTGCAAAAATGGGATAGAAATGGCCAAAACCTCTTTAAAATGTGTTAGAAATGGAGAAAAATGGGTTAGAATGGACAAAAAATGGATAAGAAATGGCCAAAAGTAGCTTAAAAGGGGTTAGAGATGTGCAAAAATGAGTTAGAAATGGCCAAGAATGGCATAAAACAGGTTAAGAATGGCCAAAAATGGGTTAGAAATGGCCAGAAAGGCTTTAAAGCAGGTAAGAGATGCGTAAAAAAAAAAAAAAAAAATGGTTAGAAGTGGAAAAAAAATGGATTAAAGATGGTGAGAAATGCAGAAAACTGGGTTAGAAACAGAAAAAAAAAATAGCATAAACCGTGTTGAAAGTGGGCAAAAATGGTTTAGAAAGAACCAAAAATGGCTTTAAAAGGGTTAGAGATTTGCAAAAATGGAATAGAAATGGCCAAAATTTATTTAAAAAGCCTCAAAAATGGACAAAAAATGCATTAGAAATGGCCAAAACCGGCTTAAAAGGGTTAGAGGTATGCGAGAACGGTTTAGGAAAAGCCAAAATTGGCTTAAAAGGGGCTAGAGATGAGCAAAAAAGGGTTAGAAATGGCCAAAAATAGCTTAAAATGGGTTAGATATAGCCAAAAAAGGGTTAAAATGGGTTAGTAGTGGGTAAAAAAGGGTTAGATGTAGCCGAAAACGGCTTAAAACGTCTGAGAACTGGGCCAAAAATGGGTCAGAAAAGAAAAAAAAAATGCTTATAATTAGCTGAATGCAGAAGAAAGTGTTTTAGAAAGAGCCAAAAACGGCTTTAAAAGGGTTAGATGTATGCAAAAATGGGTTAGAAATGGCCAAAAACGCCTTAAAATGGGATAGAAATAGTGAAAAATGGCTTAAAATGTGTTAGAAGTGTGTAAAAATGGTTTAGATAAACCCCAAAATGGTTTAAATCGTGTGAGCAATGGGCAAAAAGTGAGTTAGAAAAGGAAAGAAAAATGGTTTAAACCAGGTTGAAAGTCAGAAAAAATGGTGCAGAAAGACCCAAACGTGGCTTTATAAGGGCTAGAGATGAGCAGAAATGGGTTAGAAATGGCAAATGGCTTAAAAGAGGTTAGAGATGTGCCAGAAATGGTTAGAAATGGCCAAAACTGCTTTAAAGCAGGTTAGAGATGTGCAAAAATGGGCTAGAAATGGCCAAAAATGGATTCAAGTGGGTAAAGAAATGGGGAAAGCTGGGTTAGTAACAGAAAAAAAAACTAGCTTAAAACGGGTGGAAAGTGGGCAAAAATGGTTTAGAAAGAGTCAAAAATGCATTAAAAGGGTTCTAGACACGCAAAAATGGGATAGAAATGGCCAAAAAAGATTTAAAACGGGTTAGAAATGGACAAAAATTGGATTAGAAATGGCCAAAACCGGTTTAAAAAGAGAGGTAAGCAGAGATGAGTGAGAAATAGCCAAAACCGGCTTAAAAAAGGTTAGAGATGTGCAAAAATGGGTCAGAAATGACCAGAGCTGGCTTAAAATGGGTTAGAAACGGCCAAAAAAGCTTTAAAGCGGGTTAGAGATGTGCGAAAACGGGTTAGAAATGGCCTAAGTTGGCCAAAAGCGGGTTAGAAATGGCCAAAAAGGCTTTAAAGCAGGTTAGAGATGTGTGTGCAATGGTTAGAAATGGCAAAAATGGGTTAAAGCAGGTAAGAAATGGGGAAAAGTTGGTTAGAAAGGGAAGAGAAAAAAACCTTAAAACGCGTGGAAAGTTGGCAAAAATCGTTCAGGTAGAGCAAAAAAAGGCTTAAAAAGGGTTAGAGCTGAGGAAAAATGGGTCATAAATGGCCAAAAGCGGCTTAAAGGTGGTTAGGTAGGGTAAAACTGGGGTAGGGATGGCCAAAAATTGCTTAAAATGGGTTAGAAGTTTGCAAAACTGTGCTAGAAATGGCCAAAAGGTTTAAATTGGGATAGAAATGGTGAAAAATGGCTTAAAATGCGTTAGGAGTGAGCAAAAATGGGTTAGATATAGCCGAAAACAGTTTAAATCGTGTGAGAAACAGGCAAAAAATGAGTTAGAAAGAACTAAAAATGGCTTAAAACGGGTTGAGAGCGAGAAAAAATCGTGTAGAAAGAGGCAAAAATGGCTTTAAAAGGGTTAGAGATGTGCAAAAATGGGTTAGAAATGGCAAAAAATGGCTTAAAAGGGCTTATAGATGTGCCAAAAATGGTTGGATATGGCCAAAAATGCTTTAAAGCAGGTTAGAGATGTGTAAAAGTGGGTTAGAAATGGCCAAAAAATGGATTAAAGCAGGTAATAATTGAGAGAAACTGTGTTAGAAACAGAAAAAAAAAAGCTTAAAAAGAGTTGAAGGAGGGCAAAAATGGTTAAGATATAGCCAAAAAAGGCTTAAAAAGGGTTAGAGATATGCAAAAACTGGGATAGAAATGGCCAAAAAGGCTTTAAAGCAGGTTAGAGATGTGCAAAAACTGGTCAGAAATGGCCAAAAATGGATTAAAGCGGGAGAGAAATGGGAAAAACTGCTTTAGAAACAGAAAAAAGCATAAAAAGTTTTGAATGAGGGAAAAAATGGTGAAGATATAGCCCAAAAAGGCTTAAAAAGGATTAGAGATGTGCAAAAATGGGATAGAAATGGCCAAAACCTCTTTAAAATGTGTTAGAAATGGAGAAAAATGGGTTAGAATGGACAAAAAATGGATAAGAAATGGCCAAAAGTAGCTTAAAAGGGGTTAGAGATGTGCAAAAAATGAGTTAGAAATGGCCAAGAATGGCATAAAACAGGTTAAGAATGGCCAAAAATGGGTTAGAAATGGCCAGAAAGGCTTTAAAGCAGGTAAGAGATGCGTAAAAAAAAAAAAAAAAAAATGGTTAGAAGTGGAAAAAAAATGGATTAAAGATGGTGAGAAATGCAGAAAACTGGGTTAGAAACAGAAAAAAAAAATAGCATAAACCGTGTTGAAAGTGGGCAAAAATGGTTTAGAAAGAACCAAAAATGGCTTTAAAAGGGTTAGAGATTTGCAAAAATGGAATAGAAATGGCCAAAATTTATTTAAAAAGCCTCAAAAATGGACAAAAAATGCATTAGAAATGGCCAAAACCGGCTTAAAAGGGTTAGAGGTATGCGGAGAACGGTTTAGGAAAAGCCAAAATTGGCTTAAAAGGGGCTAGAGATGAGCAAAAAAGGGTTAAAAATGGCCAAAAATAGCTTAAAATGGGTTAGATATAGCCAAAAAAGGGTTAAAATGGGTTAGTAGTGGGTAAAAAAGGTTAGATGTAGCGAAAACGGCTTAAAACGTCTGAGAACTGGGCCAAAAATGGGTCAGAAAAGAAAAAAAAAATGCTTATAATTAGCTGAATGCAGAAGAAAGTGTTTTGAAAGAGCCAAAAACGGCTTTAAAAGGGTTAGATGTATGCAAAAATGGGTTAGAAATGGCCAAAAACGCCTTAAAATGGGATAGAAATAGTGAAAAATGGCTTAAAATGTGTTAGAAGTGTGTAAAAATGGTTTAGATCAACCCAAAATGGTTTAAATCGTGTGAGCAATGGGGAAAAAGTGAGTTAGAAAAGGAAAGAAAAATGGCTTAAACCAGGTTGAAAGTCAGAAAAAAATGGTGCAGAAAGACCCAAACGTGGCTTTATAAGGGCTAGAGATGAGCAGAAATGGGTTAGAAATGGCAAAGAATGGCTTAAAAGAGGTTAGAGATGTGCCAGAAATGGTTAGAAATGGCCAAAACTGCTTTAAAGCAGGTTAGAGATGTGCAAAAATGGGCTAGAAATGGCCAAAAATGGATTCAAGTGGGTAAAGAAATGGGGAAAGCTGGGTTAGTAACAGAAAAAAAACTAGCTTAAAACGGGGTGGAAAGTGGGCAAAAATGGTTTAGAAAGAGTCAAAAATGCATTAAAAGGGTTCTAGACACGCAAAAATGGGATAGAAATGGCCAAAAAAGATTTAAAACGGGTTAGAAATGGACAAAAATTGGATTAGAAATGGCCAAAACCGTTTAAAAAGGGTTAGAGGTAAGCAGAGATGAGTGAGAAATAGCCAAAACCGGCTTAAAAAAGGTTAGAGATGTGCAAAAATGGGTCAGAAATGACCAGAGCTGGCTTAAAATGGGTTAGAAACGGCCAAAAAAGCTTTAAAGCGGGTTAGAGATGTGCGAAAACGGGTTAGAAATGGCCTAAGTTGGCCAAAAGCGGGTTAGAAATGGCCAAAAAGGCTTTAAGCAGGTTAGAGATGTGTGTGCAATGGTTAGAAATGGCAAAAATGGGTTAAAGCAGGTAAGAAATGGGGAAAACTTGGTTAGAAAGGGAAGAGAAAAAACCTTAAAACGCGTGGAAAGTTGGCAAAAATCGTTCAGGTAGAGCAAAAAAAGGCTTAAAAAGGGTTAGAGCTGAGGAAAAATGGTCATAAATGGCCAAAAGCGGCTTAAAGGTGGTTAGGTAGGGTAAAACTGGGGTAGGGATGGCCAAAAATTGCTTAAAATGGGTTAGAAGTTTGCAAAACTGTGCTAGAAATGGCAAAAAGGTTTTAAATTGGGATAGAAATGGTGAAAAATGGCTTAAAATGCGTTAGGAGTGAGCAAAAATGGGTTAGATATAGCCGAAAACAGTTTAAATCGTGTGAGAAACAGGCAAAAAATGAGTTAGAAAAGAACTAAAAATGGCTTAAAACGGGTTGAGAGCGAGAAAAAATCGTGTAGAAAGAGGCAAAAATGGCTTTAAAAGGGTTAGAGATGTGCAAAAATGGGTTAGAAATGGCAAAAAATGGCTTAAAAGGGCTTATAGATGTGCCAAAAATGGTTGGATATGGCCAAAAATGCTTTAAAGCAGGTTAGAGATGTGTAAAAGTGGGTTAGAAATGGCCAAAAATGGATTAAAGCAGGTAATAATTGGGAGAAACTGTGTTAGAAACAGAAAAAAAAAAGCTTAAAAAGAGTTGAAGGAGGGCAAAAATGGTTAAGATATAGCCAAAAAAGGCTTAAAAAGGGTTAGAGATATGCAAAAACTGGGATAGAAATGGCCAAAAAGGCTTTAAAGCAGGTTAGAGATGTGCAAAAACTGGTCAGAAATGGCCAAAAATGGATTAAAGCGGGAGAGAAATGGGAAAAACTGCTTTAGAAACAGAAAAAAAGCATAAAAAGTTTTGAATGAGGGAAAAAATGGTGAAGATATAGCCCAAAAAGGCTTAAAAAGGATTAGAGATGTGCAAAAATGGGATAGAAATGGCCAAAACCTCTTTAAAATGTGTTAGAAATGGAGAAAAATGGGTTAGAATGGACAAAAAATGGATAAGAAATGGCCAAAAGTAGCTTAAAAGGGGTTAGAGATGTGCAAAAATGAGTTAGAAATGGCCAAGAATGGCATAAAACAGGTTAAGAATGGCCAAAAATGGGTTAGAAATGGCCAGAAAGGCTTTAAAGCAGGTAAGAGATGCGTAAAAAAAAAATAAAAAATGGTTAGAAGTGGAAAAAAAATGGATTAAAGATGGTGAGAAATGCAGAAAACTGGGTTAGAAACAGAAAAAAAAAATAGCATAAACCGTGTTGAAAGTGGGCAAAAATGGTTTAGAAAGAACCAAAAATGGCTTTAAAAGGGTTAGAGATTTGCAAAAATGGAATAGAAATGGCCAAAATTTATTTAAAAAGCCTCAAAAATGGACAAAAAATGCATTAGAAATGGCCAAAACCGGCTTAAAAGGGTTAGAGGTATGCGAGAACGGTTTAGGAAAAGCCAAAATTGGCTTAAAAGGGGCTAGAGATGAGCAAAAAAGGGTTAGAAATGGCCAAAAATAGCTTAAAATGGGTTAGATATAGCCAAAAAAGGGTTAAAATGGGTTAGTAGTGGGTAAAAAAGGGTTAGATGTAGCCGAAAACGGCTTAAAACGTCTGAGAACTGGGCCAAAAATGGGTCAGAAAAGAAAAAAAAAATGCTTATAATTAGCTGAATGCAGAAGAAAGTGTTTTAGAAAGAGCCAAAAACGGCTTTAAAAGGGTTAGATGTATGCAAAAATGGGTTAGAAATGGCCAAAAACGCCTTAAAATGGGATAGAAATAGTGAAAAATGGCTTAAAATGTGTTAGAAGTGTGTAAAAATGGTTTAGATAAACCCCAAAATGGTTTAAATCGTGTGAGCAATGGGCAAAAAGTGAGTTAGAAAAGGAAAGAAAAATGGTTTAAACCAGGTTGAAAGTCAGAAAAAATGGTGCAGAAAGACCCAAACGTGGCTTTATAAGGGCTAGAGATGAGCAGAAATGGGTTAGAAATGGCAAATGGCTTAAAAGAGGTTAGAGATGTGCCAGAAATGGTTAGAAATGGCCAAAACTGCTTTAAAGCAGGTTAGAGATGTGCAAAAATGGGCTAGAAATGGCCAAAAATGGATTCAAGTGGGTAAAGAAATGGGGAAAGCTGGGTTAGTAACAGAAAAAAAAACTAGCTTAAAACGGGTGGAAAGTGGGCAAAAATGGTTTAGAAAGAGTCAAAAATGCATTAAAAGGGTTCTAGACACGCAAAAATGGGATAGAAATGGCCAAAAAAGATTTAAAACGGGTTAGAAATGGACAAAAATTGGATTAGAAATGGCCAAAACCGGTTTAAAAAGGGTTAGAGGTAAGCAGAGATGAGTGAGAAATAGCCAAAACCGGCTTAAAAAAGGTTAGAGATGTGCAAAAATGGGTCAGAAATGACCAGAGCTGGCTTAAAATGGGTTAGAAACGGCCAAAAAAGCTTTAAAGCGGGTTAGAGATGTGCGGAAAACGGGTTAGAAATGGCCTAAGTTGGCCAAAAGCGGGTTAGAAATGGCCAAAAAGGCTTTAAAGCAGGTTAGAGATGTGTGTGCAATGGTTAGAAATGGCAAAAATGGGTTAAAGCAGGTAAGAAATGGGGAAAACTTGGTTAGAAAGGGAAGAGAAAAAACCTTAAAACGCGTGGAAAGTTGGCAAAAATCGTTCAGGTAGAGCAAAAAAAGGCTTAAAAAGGGTTAGAGCTGAGGAAAAATGGGTCATAAATGGCCAAAAGCGGCTTAAAGGTGGTTAGGTAGGGTAAAACTGGGGTAGGGATGGCCAAAAATTGCTTAAAATGGGTTAGAAGTTTGCAAAACTGTGCTAGAAATGGCCAAAAAGGTTTAAATTGGGATAGAAATGGTGAAAAATGGCTTAAAATGCGTTAGGAGTGAGCAAAAATGGGTTAGATATAGCCGAAAACAGTTTAAATCGTGTGAGAAACAGGCAAAAAATGAGTTAGAAAAGAACTAAAAATGGCTTAAAACGGGTTGAGAGCGAGAAAAAATCGTGTAGAAAGAGGCAAAAATGGCTTTAAAAGGGTTAGAGATGTGCAAAAATGGGTTAGAAATGGCAAAAAATGGCTTAAAAGGGCTTATAGATGTGCCAAAAATGGTTGGATATGGCCAAAAATGCTTTAAAGCAGGTTAGAGATGTGTAAAAGTGGGTTAGAAATGGCCAAAAATGGATTAAAGCAGGTAATAATTGAGAGAAACTGTGTTAGAAACAGAAAAAAAAAAGCTTAAAAAGAGTTGAAGGAGGGCAAAAATGGTTAAGATATAGCCAAAAAAGGCTTAAAAAGGGTTAGAGATATGCAAAAACTGGGATAGAAATGGCCAAAAAGGCTTTAAAGCAGGTTAGAGATGTGCAAAAACTGGTCAGAAATGGCCAAAAATGGATTAAAGCGGGAGAGAAATGGGAAAAACTGCTTTAGAAACAGAAAAAAAGCATAAAAAGTTTTGAATGAGGGAAAAAATGGTGAAGATATAGCCCAAAAAGGCTTAAAAAGGATTAGAGATGTGCAAAAATGGGATAGAAATGGCCAAAACCTCTTTAAAATGTGTTAGAAATGGAGAAAAATGGGTTAGAATGGACAAAAAATGGATAAGAAATGGCCAAAAGTAGCTTAAAAGGGGTTAGAGATGTGCAAAAATGAGTTAGAAATGGCCAAGAATGGCATAAAACAGGTTAAGAATGGCCAAAAATGGGTTAGAAATGGCCAGAAAGGCTTTAAAGCAGGTAAGAGATGCGTAAAAAAAAAAAAAAAAAAAAATGGTTAGAAGTGGAAAAAAAATGGATTAAAGATGGTGAGAAATGCAGAAAACTGGGTTAGAAACAGAAAAAAAAAATAGCATAAACCGTGTTGAAAGTGGGCAAAAATGGTTTAGAAAGAACCAAAAATGGCTTTAAAAGGGTTAGAGATTTGCAAAAATGGAATAGAAATGGCCAAAATTTATTTAAAAAGCCTCAAAAATGGACAAAAAATGCATTAGAAATGGCCAAAACCGGCTTAAAAGGGTTAGAGGTATGCGAGAACGGTTTAGGAAAAGCCAAAATTGGCTTAAAAGGGGCTAGAGATGAGCAAAAAAGGGTTAGAAATGGCCAAAAATAGCTTAAAATGGGTTAGATATAGCCAAAAAAGGGTTAAAATGGGTTAGTAGTGGGTAAAAAAGGGTTAGATGTAGCCGAAAACGGCTTAAAACGTCTGAGAACTGGGCCAAAAATGGGTCAGAAAAGAAAAAAAAAATGCTTATAATTAGCTGAATGCAGAAGAAAGTGTTTTAGAAAGAGCCAAAAACGGCTTTAAAAGGGTTAGATGTATGCAAAAATGGGTTAGAAATGGCCAAAAACGCCTTAAAATGGGATAGAAATAGTGAAAAATGGCTTAAAATGTGTTAGAAGTGTGTAAAAATGGTTTAGATAAACCCCAAAATGGTTTAAATCGTGTGAGCAATGGGCAAAAAGTGAGTTAGAAAAGGAAAGAAAAATGGTTTAAACCAGGTTGAAAGTCAGAAAAAATGGTGCAGAAAGACCCAAACGTGGCTTTATAAGGGCTAGAGATGAGCAGAAATGGGTTAGAAATGGCAAATGGCTTAAAAGAGGTTAGAGATGTGCCAGAAATGGTTAGAAATGGCCAAAACTGCTTTAAAGCAGGTTAGAGATGTGCAAAAATGGGCTAGAAATGGCCAAAAATGGATTCAAGTGGGTAAAGAAATGGGGAAAGCTGGGTTAGTAACAGAAAAAAAAACTAGCTTAAAACGGGTGGAAAGTGGGCAAAAATGGTTTAGAAAGAGTCAAAAATGCATTAAAAGGGTTCTAGACACGCAAAAATGGGATAGAAATGGCCAAAAAAGATTTAAAACGGGTTAGAAATGGACAAAAATTGGATTAGAAATGGCCAAAACCGGTTTAAAAAGGGTTAGAGGTAAGCAGAGATGAGTGAGAAATAGCCAAAACCGGCTTAAAAAAGGTTAGAGATGTGCAAAAATGGGTCAGAAATGACCAAAGCTGGCTTAAAATGGGTTAGAAACGGCCAAAAAAGCTTTAAAGCGGGTTAGAGATGTGCAAAAACGGGTTAGAAATGGCCTAAGTTGGCCAAAAGCGGGTTAGAAATGGCCAAAAAGGCTTTAAAGCAGGTTAGAGATGTGTGTGCAATGGTTAGAAATGGCAAAAATGGGTTAAAGCAGGTAAGAAATGGGGAAAACTTGGTTAGAAAGGGAAGAGAAAAAACCTTAAAACGCGTGGAAAGTTGGCAAAAATCGTTCAGGTAGAGCAAAAAAAGGCTTAAAAAGGGTTAGAGCTGAGGAAAAATGGGTCATAAATGGCCAAAAGCGGCTTAAAGGTGGTTAGGTAGGGTAAAACTGGGGTAGGGATGGCCAAAAATTGCTTAAAATGGGTTAGAAGTTTGCAAAACTGTGCTAGAAATGGCCAAAAAGGTTTAAATTGGGATAGAAATGGTGAAAAATGGCTTAAAATGCGTTAGGAGTGAGCAAAAATGGGTTAGATATAGCCGAAAACAGTTTAAATCGTGTGAGAAACAGGCAAAAAATGAGTTAGAAAAGAACTAAAAATGGCTTAAAACGGGTTGAGAGCGAGAAAAAATCGTGTAGAAAGAGGCAAAAATGGCTTTAAAAGGGTTAGAGATGTGCAAAAATGGGTTAGAAATGGCAAAAAATGGCTTAAAAGGGCTTATAGATGTGCCAAAAATGGTTGGATATGGCCAAAAATGCTTTAAAGCAGGTTAGAGATGTGTAAAAGTGGGTTAGAAATGGCCAAAAATGGATTAAAGCAGGTAATAATTGAGAGAAACTGTGTTAGAAACAGAAAAAAAAAAAGCTTAAAAAGAGTTGAAGGAGGGCAAAAATGGTTAAGATATAGCCAAAAAAGGCTTAAAAAGGGTTAGAGATATGCAAAAACTGGGATAGAAATGGCCAAAAAGGCTTTAAAGCAGGTTAGAGATGTGCAAAAACTGGTCAGAAATGGCCAAAAATGGATTAAAGCGGGAGAGAAATGGGAAAAACTGCTTTAGAAACAGAAAAAAAGCATAAAAAGTTTTGAATGAGGGAAAAAATGGTGAAGATATAGCCCAAAAAGGCTTAAAAAGGATTAGAGATGTGCAAAAATGGGATAGAAATGGCCAAAACCTCTTTAAAATGTGTTAGAAATGGAGAAAAATGGGTTAGAATGGACAAAAAATGGATAAGAAATGGCCAAAAGTAGCTTAAAAGGGGTTAGAGATGTGCAAAAATGAGTTAGAAATGGCCAAGAATGGCATAAAACAGGTTAAGAATGGCCAAAAATGGGTTAGAAATGGCCAGAAAGGCTTTAAAGCAGGTAAGAGATGCGTAAAAAAAAAAAAAAAAAAATGGTTAGAAGTGGAAAAAAAATGGATTAAAGATGGTGAGAAATGCAGAAAACTGGGTTAGAAACAGAAAAAAAAAAATAGCATAAACCGTGTTGAAAGTGGGCAAAAATGGTTTAGAAAGAACCAAAAATGGCTTTAAAAGGGTTAGAGATTTGCAAAAATGGAATAGAAATGGCCAAAATTTATTTAAAAAGCCTCAAAAATGGACAAAAAATGCATTAGAAATGGCCAAAACCGGCTTAAAAGGGTTAGAGGTATGCGAGAACGGTTTAGGAAAAGCCAAAATTAGCTTAAAAGGGGCTAGAGATGAGCAAAAAAGGGTTAGAAATGGCCAAAAATAGCTTAAAATGGGTTAGATATAGCCAAAAAAGGGTTAAAATGGGTTAGTAGTGGGTAAAAAAGGGTTAGATGTAGCCGAAAACGGCTTAAAACGTCTGAGAACTGGGCCAAAAATGGGTCAGAAAAGAAAAAAAAAATGCTTATAATTAGCTGAATGCGGAAGAAAGTGTTTTAGAAAGAGCCAAAAACGGCTTTAAAAGGGTTAGATGTATGCAAAAATGGGTTAGAAATGGCCAAAAACGCCTTAAAATGGGATAGAAATAGTGAAAAATGGCTTAAAATGTGTTAGAAGTGTGTAAAAATGGTTTAGATAAACCCCAAAATGGTTTAAATCGTGTGAGCAATGGGCAAAAAGTGAGTTAGAAAAGGAAAGAAAAATGGCTTAAACCAGGTTGAAAGTCAGAAAAAATGGTGCAGAAAGACCCAAACGTGGCTTTATAAGGGCTAGAGATGAGCAGAAATGGGTTAGAAATGGCAAATGGCTTAAAAGAGGTTAGAGATGTGCCAGAAATGGTTAGAAATGGCCAAAACTGCTTTAAAGCAGGTTAGAGATGTGCAAAAATGGGCTAGAAATGGCCAAAAATGGATTCAAGTGGGTAAAGAAATGGGGAAAGCTGGGTTAGTAACAGAAAAAAAAACTAGCTTAAAACGGGTGGAAAGTGGGCAAAAATGGTTTAGAAAGAGTCAAAAATGCATTAAAAGGGTTCTAGACACGCAAAAATGGGATAGAAATGGCCAAAAAAGATTTAAAACGGGTTAGAAATGGACAAAAATTGGATTAGAAATGGCCAAAACCGGTTTAAAAAGGGTTAGAGGTAAGCAGAGATGAGTGAGAAATAGCCAAAACCGGCTTAAAAAAGGTTAGAGATGTGCAAAAATGGGTCAGAAATGACCAGAGCTGGCTTAAAATGGGTTAGAAACGGCCAAAAAAGCTTTAAAGCGGGTTAGAGATGTGCGAAAACGGGTTAGAAATGGCCTAAGTTGGCCAAAAGCGGGTTAGAAATGGCCAAAAAGGCTTTAAAGCAGGTTAGAGATGTGTGTGCAATGGTTAGAAATGGCAAAAATGGGTTAAAGCAGGTAAGAAATGGGGAAAAGTTGGTTAGAAAGGGAAGAGAAAAAACCTTAAAACGCGTGGAAAGTTGGCAAAAATCGTTCAGGTAGAGCAAAAAAAGGCTTAAAAAGGGTTAGAGCTGAGGAAAAATGGGTCATAAATGGCCAAAAGCGGCTTAAAGGTGGTTAGGTAGGGTAAAACTGGGGTAGGGATGGCCAAAAATTGCTTAAAATGGGTTAGAAGTTTGCAAAACTGTGCTAGAAATGGCCAAAAAGGTTTAAATTGGGATAGAAATGGTGAAAAATGGCTTAAAATGCGTTAGGAGTGAGCAAAAATGGGTTAGATATAGCCGAAAACAGTTTAAATCGTGTGAGAAACAGGCAAAAAATGAGTTAGAAAAGAACTAAAAATGGCTTAAAACGGGTTGAGAGCGAGAAAAAATCGTGTAGAAAGAGGCAAAAATGGCTTTAAAAGGGTTAGAGATGTGCAAAAATGGGTTAGAAATGGCAAAAAATGGCTTAAAAGGGCTTATAGATGTGCCAAAAATGGTTGGATATGGCCAAAAATGCTTTAAAGCAGGTTAGAGATGTGTAAAAGTGGGTTAGAAATGGCCAAAAATGGATTAAAGCAGGTAATAATTGGGAGAAACTGTGTTAGAAACAGAAAAAAAAAAGCTTAAAAAGAGTTGAAGGAGGGCAAAAATGGTTAAGATATAGCCAAAAAAGGCTTAAAAAGGGTTAGAGATATGCAAAAACTGGGATAGAAATGGCCAAAAAGGCTTTAAAGCAGGTTAGAGATGTGCAAAAACTGGTCAGAAATGGCCAAAAATGGATTAAAGCGGGAGAGAAATGGGAAAAACTGCTTTAGAAACAGAAAAAAAGCATAAAAAGTTTTGAATGAGGGAAAAAATGGTGAAGATATAGCCCAAAAAGGCTTAAAAAGGATTAGAGATGTGCAAAAATGGGATAGAAATGGCCAAAACCTCTTTAAAATGTGTTAGAAATGGAGAAAAATGGGTTAGAATGGACAAAAAATGGATAAGAAATGGCCAAAAGTAGCTTAAAAGGGGTTAGAGATGTGCAAAAATGAGTTAGAAATGGCCAAGAATGGCATAAAACAGGTTAAGAATGGCCAAAAATGGGTTAGAAATGGCCAGAAAGGCTTTAAAGCAGGTAAGAGATGCGTAAAAAAAAAATAAAAAATGGTTAGAAGTGGAAAAAAAATGGATTAAAGATGGTGAGAAATGCAGAAAACTGGGTTAGAAACAGAAAAAAAAAATAGCATAAACCGTGTTGAAAGTGGGCAAAAATGGTTTAGAAAGAACCAAAAATGGCTTTAAAAGGGTTAGAGATTTGCAAAAATGGAATAGAAATGGCCAGAATTTATTTAAAAAGCCTCAAAAATGGACAAAAAATGCATTAGAAATGGCCAAAACCGGCTTAAAAGGGTTAGAGGTATGCGAGAACGGTTTAGGAAAAGCCAAAATTGGCTTAAAAGGGGCTAGAGATGAGCAAAAAAGGGTTAGAAATGGCCAAAAATAGCTTAAAATGGGTTAGATATAGCCAAAAAAGGGTTAAAATGGGTTAGTAGTGGGTAAAAAAGGGTTAGATGTAGCCGAAAACGGCTTAAAACGTCTGAGAACTGGGCCAAAAATGGGTCAGAAAAGAAAAAAAAAATGCTTATAATTAGCTGAATGCAGAAGAAAGTGTTTTAGAAAGAGCCAAAAACGGCTTTAAAAGGGTTAGATGTATGCAAAAATGGGTTAGAAATGGCCAAAAACGCCTTAAAATGGGATAGAAATAGTGAAAAATGGCTTAAAATGTGTTAGAAGTGTGTAAAAATGGTTTAGATAAACCCCAAAATGGTTTAAATCGTGTGAGCAATGGGCAAAAAGTGAGTTAGAAAAGGAAAGAAAAATGGTTTAAACCAGGTTGAAAGTCAGAAAAAATGGTGCAGAAAGACCCAAACGTGGCTTTATAAGGGCTAGAGATGAGCAGAAATGGGTTAGAAATGGCAAATGGCTTAAAAGAGGTTAGAGATGTGCCAGAAATGGTTAGAAATGGCCAAAACTGCTTTAAAGCAGGTTAGAGATGTGCAAAAATGGGCTAGAAATGGCCAAAAATGGATTCAAGTGGGTAAAGAAATGGGGAAAGCTGGGTTAGTAACAGAAAAAAAAACTAGCTTAAAACGGGTGGAAAGTGGGCAAAAATGGTTTAGAAAGAGTCAAAAATGCATTAAAAGGGTTCTAGACACGCAAAAATGGGATAGAAATGGCCAAAAAAGATTTAAAACGGGTTAGAAATGGACAAAAATTGGATTAGAAATGGCCAAAACCGGTTTAAAAAGGGTTAGAGGTAAGCAGAGATGAGTGAGAAATAGCCAAAACCGGCTTAAAAAAGGTTAGAGATGTGCAAAAATGGGTCAGAAATGACCAGAGCTGGCTTAAAATGGGTTAGAAACGGCCAAAAAAGCTTTAAAGCGGGTTAGAGATGTGCGAAAACGGGTTAGAAATGGCCTAAGTTGGCCAAAAGCGGGTTAGAAATGGCCAAAAAGGCTTTAAAGCAGGTTAGAGATGTGTGTGCAATGGTTAGAAATGGCAAAAATGGGTTAAAGCAGGTAAGAAATGGGGAAAACTTGGTTAGAAAGGGAAGAGAAAAAACCTTAAAACGCGTGGAAAGTTGGCAAAAATCGTTCAGGTAGAGCAAAAAAAGGCTTAAAAAGGGTTAGAGCTGAGGAAAAATGGGTCATAAATGGCCAAAAGCGGCTTAAAGGTGGTTAGGTAGGGTAAAACTGGGGTAGGGATGGCCAAAAATTGCTTAAAATGGGTTAGAAGTTTGCAAAACTGTGCTAGAAATGGCCAAAAAGGTTTAAATTGGGATAGAAATGGTGAAAAATGGCTTAAAATGCGTTAGGAGTGAGCAAAAATGGGTTAGATATAGCCGAAAACAGTTTAAATCGTGTGAGAAACAGGCAAAAAATGAGTTAGAAAAGAACTAAAAATGGCTTAAAACGGGTTGAGAGCGAGAAAAAATCGTGTAGAAAGAGGCAAAAATGGCTTTAAAAGGGTTAGAGATGTGCAAAAATGGGTTAGAAATGGCAAAAAATGGCTTAAAAGGGCTTATAGATGTGCCAAAAATGGTTGGATATGGCCAAAAATGCTTTAAAGCAGGTTAGAGATGTGTAAAAGTGGGTTAGAAATGGCCAAAAATGGATTAAAGCAGGTAATAATTGAGAGAAACTGTGTTAGAAACAGAAAAAAAAAAGCTTAAAAAGAGTTGAAGGAGGGCAAAAATGGTTAAGATATAGCCAAAAAAGGCTTAAAAAGGGTTAGAGATATGCAAAAACTGGGATAGAAATGGCCAAAAAGGCTTTAAAGCAGGTTAGAGATGTGCAAAAACTGGTCAGAAATGGCCAAAAATGGATTAAAGCGGGAGAGAAATGGGAAAAACTGCTTTAGAAACAGAAAAAAAGCATAAAAAGTTTTGAATGAGGGAAAAAATGGTGAAGATATAGCCCAAAAAGGCTTAAAAAGGATTAGAGATGTGCAAAAATGGGATAGAAATGGCCAAAACCTCTTTAAAATGTGTTAGAAATGGAGAAAAATGGGTTAGAATGGACAAAAAATGGATAAGAAATGGCCAAAAGTAGCTTAAAAGGGGTTAGAGATGTGCAAAAATGAGTTAGAAATGGCCAAGAATGGCATAAAACAGGTTAAGAATGGCCAAAAATGGGTTAGAAATGGCCAGAAAGGCTTTAAAGCAGGTAAGAGATGCGTAAAAAAAAAAAAAAAAAAAAATGGTTAGAAGTGGAAAAAAAATGGATTAAAGATGGTGAGAAATGCAGAAAACTGGGTTAGAAACAGAAAAAAAAAATAGCATAAACCGTGTTGAAAGTGGGCAAAAATGGTTTAGAAAGAACCAAAAATGGCTTTAAAAGGGTTAGAGATTTGCAAAAATGGAATAGAAATGGCCAAAATTTATTTAAAAAGCCTCAAAAATGGACAAAAAATGCATTAGAAATGGCCAAAACCGGCTTAAAAGGGTTAGAGGTATGCGAGAACGGTTTAGGAAAAGCCAAAATTGGCTTAAAAGGGGCTAGAGATGAGCAAAAAAGGGTTAGAAATGGCCAAAAATAGCTTAAAATGGGTTAGATATAGCCAAAAAAGGGTTAAAATGGGTTAGTAGTGGGTAAAAAAGGGTTAGATGTAGCCGAAAACGGCTTAAAACGTCTGAGAACTGGGCCAAAAATGGGTCAGAAAAGAAAAAAAAAATGCTTATAATTAGCTGAATGCAGAAGAAAGTGTTTTAGAAAGAGCCAAAAACGGCTTTAAAAGGGTTAGATGTATGCAAAAATGGGTTAGAAATGGCCAAAAACGCCTTAAAATGGGATAGAAATAGTGAAAAATGGCTTAAAATGTGTTAGAAGTGTGTAAAAATGGTTTAGATAAACCCCAAAATGGTTTAAATCGTGTGAGCAATGGGCAAAAAGTGAGTTAGAAAAGGAAAGAAAAATGGTTTAAACCAGGTTGAAAGTCAGAAAAAATGGTGCAGAAAGACCCAAACGTGGCTTTATAAGGGCTAGAGATGAGCAGAAATGGGTTAGAAATGGCAAATGGCTTAAAAGAGGTTAGAGATGTGCCAGAAATGGTTAGAAATGGCCAAAACTGCTTTAAAGCAGGTTAGAGATGTGCAAAAATGGGCTAGAAATGGCCAAAAATGGATTCAAGTGGGTAAAGAAATGGGGAAAGCTGGGTTAGTAACAGAAAAAAAAACTAGCTTAAAACGGGTGGAAAGTGGGCAAAAATGGTTTAGAAAGAGTCAAAAATGCATTAAAAGGGTTCTAGACACGCAAAAATGGGATAGAAATGGCCAAAAAAGATTTAAAACGGGTTAGAAATGGACAAAAATTGGATTAGAAATGGCCAAAACCGGTTTAAAAAGGGTTAGAGGTAAGCAGAGATGAGTGAGAAATAGCCAAAACCGGCTTAAAAAAGGTTAGAGATGTGCAAAAATGGGTCAGAAATGACCAAAGCTGGCTTAAAATGGGTTAGAAACGGCCAAAAAAGCTTTAAAGCGGGTTAGAGATGTGCGAAAACGCGTTAGAAATGGCCTAAGTTGGCCAAAAGCGGGTTAGAAATGGCCAAAAAGGCTTTAAAGCAGGTTAGAGATGTGTGTGCAATGGTTAGAAATGGCAAAAATGGGTTAAAGCAGGTAAGAAATGGGGAAAAGTTGGTTAGAAAGGGAAGAGAAAAAACCTTAAAACGCGTGGAAAGTTGGCAAAAATCGTTCAGGTAGAGCAAAAAAAGGCTTAAAAAGGGTTAGAGCTGAGGAAAAATGGGTCATAAATGGCCAAAAGCGGCTTAAAGGTGGTTAGGTAGGGTAAAACTGGGGTAGGGATGGCCAAAAATTGCTTAAAATGGGTTAGAAGTTTGCAAAACTGTGCTAGAAATGGCCAAAAAGGTTTAAATTGGGATAGAAATGGTGAAAAATGGCTTAAAATGCGTTAGGAGTGAGCAAAAATGGGTTAGATATAGCCGAAAACAGTTTAAATCGTGTGAGAAACAGGCAAAAAATGAGTTAGAAAAGAACTAAAAATGGCTTAAAACGGGTTGAGAGCGAGAAAAAATCGTGTAGAAAGAGGCAAAAATGGCTTTAAAAGGGTTAGAGATGTGCAAAAATGGGTTAGAAATGGCAAAAAATGGCTTAAAAGGGCTTATAGATGTGCCAAAAATGGTTGGATATGGCCAAAAATGCTTTAAAGCAGGTTAGAGATGTGTAAAAGTGGGTTAGAAATGGCCAAAAATGGATTAAAGCAGGTAATAATTGAGAGAAACTGTGTTAGAAACAGAAAAAAAAAAGCTTAAAAAGAGTTGAAGGAGGGCAAAAATGGTTAAGATATAGCCAAAAAAGGCTTAAAAAGGGTTAGAGATATGCAAAAACTGGGATAGAAATGGCCAAAAAGGCTTTAAAGCAGGTTAGAGATGTGCAAAAACTGGTCAGAAATGGCCAAAAATGGATTAAAGCGGGAGAGAAATGGGAAAAACTGCTTTAGAAACAGAAAAAAAGCATAAAAAGTTTTGAATGAGGGAAAAAATGGTGAAGATATAGCCCAAAAAGGCTTAAAAAGGATTAGAGATGTGCAAAAATGGGATAGAAATGGCCAAAACCTCTTTAAAATGTGTTAGAAATGGAGAAAAATGGGTTAGAATGGACAAAAAATGGATAAGAAATGGCCAAAAGTAGCTTAAAAGGGGTTAGAGATGTGCAAAAATGAGTTAGAAATGGCCAAGAATGGCATAAAACAGGTTAAGAATGGCCAAAAATGGGTTAGAAATGGCCAGAAAGGCTTTAAAGCAGGTAAGAGATGCGTAAAAAAAAAAAAAAAAAAATGGTTAGAAGTGGAAAAAAAATGGATTAAAGATGGTGAGAAATGCAGAAAACTGGGTTAGAAACAGAAAAAAAAAAATAGCATAAACCGTGTTGAAAGTGGGCAAAAATGGTTTAGAAAGAACCAAAAATGGCTTTAAAAGGGTTAGAGATTTGCAAAAATGGAATAGAAATGGCCAAAATTTATTTAAAAAGCCTCAAAAATGGACAAAAAATGCATTAGAAATGGCCAAAACCGGCTTAAAAGGGTTAGAGGTATGCGAGAACGGTTTAGGAAAAGCCAAAATTAGCTTAAAAGGGGCTAGAGATGAGCAAAAAAGGGTTAGAAATGGCCAAAAATAGCTTAAAATGGGTTAGATATAGCCAAAAAAGGGTTAAAATGGGTTAGTAGTGGGTAAAAAAGGGTTAGATGTAGCCGAAAACGGCTTAAAACGTCTGAGAACTGGGCCAAAAATGGGTCAGAAAAGAAAAAAAAAATGCTTATAATTAGCTGAATGCGGAAGAAAGTGTTTTAGAAAGAGCCAAAAACGGCTTTAAAAGGGTTAGATGTATGCAAAAATGGGTTAGAAATGGCCAAAAACGCCTTAAAATGGGATAGAAATAGTGAAAAATGGCTTAAAATGTGTTAGAAGTGTGTAAAAATGGTTTAGATCAACCCCAAAATGGTTTAAATCGTGTGAGCAATGGGCAAAAAGTGAGTTAGAAAAGGAAAGAAAAATGGTTTAAACCAGGTTGAAAGTCAGAAAAAATGGTGCAGAAAGACCCAAACGTGGCTTTATAAGGGCTAGAGATGAGCAGAAATGGGTTAGAAATGGCAAAGAATGGCTTAAAAGAGGTTAGAGATGTGCCAGAAATGGTTAGAAATGGCCAAAACTGCTTTAAAGCAGGTTAGAGATGTGCAAAAATGGGCTAGAAATGGCCAAAAATGGATTCAAGTGGGTAAAGAAATGGGGAAAGCTGGGTTAGTAACAGAAAAAAAAACTAGCTTAAAACGGGTGGAAAGTGGGCAAAAATGGTTTAGAAAGAGTCAAAAATGCATTAAAAGGGTTCTAGACACGCAAAAATGGGATAGAAATGGCCAAAAAAGATTTAAAACGGGTTAGAAATGGACAAAAATTGGATTAGAAATGGCCAAAACCGGTTTAAAAAGGGTTAGAGGTAAGCAGAGATGAGTGAGAAATAGCCAAAACCGGCTTAAAAAAGGTTAGAGATGTGCAAAAATGGGTCAGAAATGACCAGAGCTGGCTTAAAATGGGTTAGAAACGGCCAAAAAAGCTTTAAAGCGGGTTAGAGATGTGCGAAAACGGGTTAGAAATGGCCTAAGTTGGCCAAAAGCGGGTTAGAAATGGCCAAAAAGGCTTTAAAGCAGGTTAGAGATGTGTGTGCAATGGTTAGAAATGGCAAAAATGGGTTAAAGCAGGTAAGAAATGGGGAAAAGTTGGTTAGAAAGGGAAGAGAAAAAACCTGAAAACGCGTGGGAAGTTGGCAAAAATCGTTCAGGTAGAGCAAAAAAAGGCTTAAAAAGGGTTAGAGCTGAGGAAAAATGGGTCATAAATGGCCAAAAGCGGCTTAAAGGTGGTTAGGTAGGGTAAAACTGGGGTAGGGATGGCCAAAAATTGCTTAAAATGGGTTAGAAGTTTGCAAAACTGTGCTAGAAATGGCCAAAAAGGTTTAAATTGGGATAGAAATGGTGAAAAATGGCTTAAAATGCGTTAGGAGTGAGCAAAAATGGGTTAGATATAGCCGAAAACAGTTTAAATCGTGTGAGAAACAGGCAAAAAATGAGTTAGAAAAGAACTAAAAATGGCTTAAAACGGGTTGAGAGCGAGAAAAAATCGTGTAGAAAGAGGCAAAAATGGCTTTAAAAGGGTTAGAGATGTGCAAAAATGGGTTAGAAATGGCAAAAAATGGCTTAAAAGGGCTTATAGATGTGCCAAAAATGGTTGGATATGGCCAAAAATGCTTTAAAGCAGGTTAGAGATGTGTAAAAGTGGGTTAGAAATGGCCAAAAATGGATTAAAGCAGGTAATAATTGAGAGAAACTGTGTTAGAAACAGAAAAAAAAAAGCTTAAAAAGAGTTGAAGGAGGGCAAAAATGGTTAAGATATAGCCAAAAAAGGCTTAAAAAGGGTTAGAGATATGCAAAAACTGGGATAGAAATGGCCAAAAAGGCTTTAAAGCAGGTTAGAGATGTGCAAAAACTGGTCAGAAATGGCCAAAAATGGATTAAAGCGGGAGAGAAATGGGAAAAACTGCTTTAGAAACAGAAAAAAAGCATAAAAAGTTTTGAATGAGGGAAAAAATGGTGAAGATATAGCCCAAAAAGGCTTAAAAAGGATTAGAGATGTGCAAAAATGGGATAGAAATGGCCAAAACCTCTTTAAAATGTGTTAGAAATGGAGAAAAATGGGTTAGAATGGACAAAAAATGGATAAGAAATGGCCAAAAGTAGCTTAAAAGGGGTTAGAGATGTGCAAAAATGAGTTAGAAATGGCCAAGAATGGCATAAAACAGGTTAAGAATGGCCAAAAATGGGTTAGAAATGGCCAGAAAGGCTTTAAAGCAGGTAAGAGATGCGTAAAAAAAAAATAAAAAATGGTTAGAAGTGGAAAAAAAATGGATTAAAGATGGTGAGAAATGCAGAAAACTGGGTTAGAAACAGAAAAAAAAAATAGCATAAACCGTGTTGAAAGTGGGCAAAAATGGTTTAGAAAGAACCAAAAATGGCTTTAAAAGGGTTAGAGATTTGCAAAAATGGAATAGAAATGGCCAAAATTTATTTAAAAAGCCTCAAAAATGGACAAAAAATGCATTAGAAATGGCCAAAACCGGCTTAAAAGGGTTAGAGGTATGCGAGAACGGTTTAGGAAAAGCCAAAATTGGCTTAAAAGGGGCTAGAGATGAGCAAAAAAGGGTTAGAAATGGCCAAAAATAGCTTAAAATGGGTTAGATATAGCCAAAAAAGGGTTAAAATGGGTTAGTAGTGGGTAAAAAAGGGTTAGATGTAGCCGAAAACGGCTTAAAACGTCTGAGAACTGGGCCAAAAATGGGTCAGAAAAGAAAAAAAAAAATGCTTATAATTAGCTGAATGCAGAAGAAAGTGTTTTAGAAAGAGCCAAAAACGGCTTTAAAAGGGTTAGATGTATGCAAAAATGGGTTAGAAATGGCCAAAAACGCCTTAAAATGGGATAGAAATAGTGAAAAATGGCTTAAAATGTGTTAGAAGTGTGTAAAAATGGTTTAGATAAACCCCAAAATGGTTTAAATCGTGTGAGCAATGGGCAAAAAGTGAGTTAGAAAAGGAAAGAAAAATGGTTTAAACCAGGTTGAAAGTCAGAAAAAATGGTGCAGAAAGACCCAAACGTGGCTTTATAAGGGCTAGAGATGAGCAGAAATGGGTTAGAAATGGCAAAGAATGGCTTAAAAGAGGTTAGAGATGTGCCAGAAATGGTTAGAAATGGCCAAAACTGCTTTAAAGCAGGTTAGAGATGTGCAAAAATGGGCTAGAAATGGCCAAAAATGGATTCAAGTGGGTAAAGAAATGGGGAAAGCTGGGTTAGTAACAGAAAAAAAAACTAGCTTAAAACGGGTGGAAAGTGGGCAAAAATGGTTTAGAAAGAGTCAAAAATGCATTAAAAGGGTTCTAGACACGCAAAAATGGGATAGAAATGGCCAAAAAAGATTTAAAACGGGTTAGAAATGGACAAAAATTGGATTAGAAATGGCCAAAACCGGTTTAAAAAGGGTTAGAGGTAAGCAGAGATGAGTGAGAAATAGCCAAAACCGGCTTAAAAAAGGTTAGAGATGTGCAAAAATGGGTCAGAAATGACCAGAGCTGGCTTAAAATGGGTTAGAAACGGCCAAAAAAGCTTTAAAGCGGGTTAGAGATGTGCGAAAACGGGTTAGAAATGGCCTAAGTTGGCCAAAAGCGGGTTAGAAATGGCCAAAAAGGCTTTAAAGCAGGTTAGAGATGTGTGTGCAATGGTTAGAAATGGCAAAAATGGGTTAAAGCAGGTAAGAAATGGGGAAAAGTTGGTTAGAAAGGGAAGAGAAAAAACCTGAAAACGCGTGGGAAGTTGGCAAAAATCGTTCAGGTAGAGCAAAAAAAGGCTTTAAAAGGGTTAGAGCTGAGGAAAAATGGGTCATAAATGGCCAAAAGCGGCTTAAAGGTGGTTAGGTAGGGTAAAACTGGGGTAGGGATGGCCAAAAATTGCTTAAAATGGGTTAGAAGTTTGCAAAACTGTGCTAGAAATGGCCAAAAAGGTTTAAATTGGGATAGAAATGGTGAAAAATGGCTTAAAATGCGTTAGGAGTGAGCAAAAATGGGTTAGATATAGCCGAAAACAGTTTAAATCGTGTGAGAAACAGGCAAAAAATGAGTTAGAAAAGAACTAAAAATGGCTTAAAACGGGTTGAGAGCGAGAAAAAATCGTGTAGAAAGAGGCAAAAATGGCTTTAAAAGGGTTAGAGATGTGCAAAAATGGGTTAGAAATGGCAAAAAATGGCTTAAAAGGGCTTATAGATGTGCCAAAAATGGTTGGATATGGCCAAAAATGCTTTAAAGCAGGTTAGAGATGTGTAAAAGTGGGTTAGAAATGGCCAAAAATGGATTAAAGCAGGTAATAATTGGGAGAAACTGTGTTAGAAACAGAAAAAAAAAAGCTTAAAAAGAGTTGAAGGAGGGCAAAAATGGTTAAGATATAGCCAAAAAAGGCTTAAAAAGGGTTAGAGATATGCAAAAACTGGGATAGAAATGGCCAAAAAGGCTTTAAAGCAGGTTAGAGATGTGCAAAAACTGGTCAGAAATGGCCAAAAATGGATTAAAGCGGGAGAGAAATGGGAAAAACTGCTTTAGAAACAGAAAAAAAGCATAAAAAGTTTTGAATGAGGGAAAAAATGGTGAAGATATAGCCCAAAAAGGCTTAAAAAGGATTAGAGATGTGCAAAAATGGGATAGAAATGGCCAAAACCACTTTAAAATGTGTTAGAAATGGAGAAAAATGGGTTAGAATGGACAAAAAATGGATAAGAAATGGCCAAAAGTAGCTTAAAAGGGGTTAGAGATGTGCAAAAATGAGTTAGAAATGGCCAAGAATGGCATAAAACAGGTTAAGAATGGCCAAAAATGGGTTAGAAATGGCCAGAAAGGCTTTAAAGCAGGTAAGAGATGCGTAAAAAAAAAAAAAAAAAATGGTTAGAAGTGGAAAAAAAATGGATTAAAGATGGTGAGAAATGCAGAAAACTGGGTTAGAAACAGAAAAAAAAAATAGCATAAACCGTGTTGAAAGTGGGCAAAAATGGTTTAGAAAGAACCAAAAATGGCTTTAAAAGGGTTAGAGATTTGCAAAAATGGAATAGAAATGGCCAAAATTTATTTAAAAAGCCTCAAAAATGGACAAAAAATGCATTAGAAATGGCCAAAACCGGCTTAAAAGGGTTAGAGGTATGCGAGAACGGTTTAGGAAAAGCCAAAATTAGCTTAAAAGGGGCTAGAGATGAGCAAAAAAGGGTTAGAAATGGCCAAAAATAGCTTAAAATGGGTTAGATATAGCCAAAAAAGGGTTAAAATGGGTTAGTAGTGGGTAAAAAAGGGTTAGATGTAGCCGAAAACGGCTTAAAACGTCTGAGAACTGGGCCAAAAATGGGTCAGAAAAGAAAAAAAAAATGCTTATAATTAGCTGAATGCAGAAGAAAGTGTTTTAGAAAGAGCCAAAAACGGCTTTAAAAGGGTTAGATGTATGCAAAAATGGGTTAGAAATGGCCAAAAACGCCTTAAAATGGGATAGAAATAGTGAAAAATGGCTTAAAATGTGTTAGAAGTGTGTAAAAATGGTTTAGATAAACCCCAAAATGGTTTAAATCGTGTGAGCAATGGGCAAAAAGTGAGTTAGAAAAGGAAAGAAAAATGGCTTAAACCAGCAGAAAAAATGGTGCAGAAAGACCCAAACGTGGCTTTATAAGGGCTAGAGATGAGCAGAAATGGGTTAGAAATGGCAAAGAATGGCTTAAAAGAGGTTAGAGATGTGCCAGAAATGGTTAGAAATGGCCAAAACTGCTTTAAAGCAGGTTAGAGATGTGCAAAAATGGGCTAGAAATGGCCAAAAATGGATTCAAGTGGGTAAAGAAATGGGGAAAGCTGGGTTAGTAACAGAAAAAAAAACTAGCTTAAAACGGGTGGAAAGTGGGCAAAAATGGTTTAGAAAGAGTCAAAAATGCATTAAAAGGGTTCTAGACACGCAAAAATGGGATAGAAATGGCCAAAAAAGATTTAAAACGGGTTAGAAATGGACAAAAATTGGATTAGAAATGGCCAAAACCGGTTTAAAAAGGGTTAGAGGTAAGCAGAGATGAGTGAGAAATAGCCAAAACCGGCTTAAAAAAGGTTAGAGATGTGCAAAAATGGGTCAGAAATGACCAGAGCTGGCTTAAAATGGGTTAGAAACGGCCAAAAAAGCTTTAAAGCGGGTTAGAGATGTGCGAAAACGGGTTAGAAATGGCCTAAGTTGGCCAAAAGCGGGTTAGAAATGGCCAAAAAGGCTTTAAAGCAGGTTAGAGATGTGTGTGCAATGGTTAGAAATGGCAAAAATGGGTTAAAGCAGGTAAGAAATGGGGAAAAGTTGGTTAGAAAGGGAAGAGAAAAAACCTTAAAACGCGTGGAAAGTTGGCAAAAATCGTTCAGGTAGAGCAAAAAAAGGCTTAAAAAGGGTTAGAGCTGAGGAAAAATGGGTCATAAATGGCCAAAAGCGGCTTAAAGGTGGTTAGGTAGGGTAAAACTGGGGTAGGGATGGCCAAAAATTGCTTAAAATGGGTTAGAAGTTTGCAAAACTGTGCTAGAAATGGCCAAAAAGGTTTAAATTGGGATAGAAATGGTGAAAAATGGCTTAAAATGCGTTAGGAGTGAGCAAAAATGGGTTAGATATAGCCGAAAACAGTTTAAATCGTGTGAGAAACAGGCAAAAAATGAGTTAGAAAAGAACTAAAAATGGCTTAAAACGGGTTGAGAGCGAGAAAAAATCGTGTAGAAAGAGGCAAAAATGGCTTTAAAAGGGTTAGAGATGTGCAAAAATGGGTTAGAAATGGCAAAAAATGGCTTAAAAGGGCTTATAGATGTGCCAAAAATGGTTGGATATGGCCAAAAATGCTTTAAAGCAGGTTAGAGATGTGTAAAAGCGGGTTAGAAATGGCCAAAAATGGATTAAAGCAGGTAATAATTGAGAGAAACTGTGTTAGAAACAGAAAAAAAAAAGCTTAAAAAGAGTTGAAGGAGGGCAAAAATGTTAAGATATAGCCAAAAAAGGCTTAAAAAGGGTTAGAGATATGCAAAAACTGGGATAGAAATGGCCAAAAAGGCTTTAAAGCAGGTTAGAGATGTGCAAAAACTGGTCAGAAATGGCCAAAAATGGATTAAAGCGGGAGAGAAATGGGAAAAACTGCTTTAGAAACAGAAAAAAAGCATAAAAAGTTTTGAATGAGGGAAAAAATGGTGAAGATATAGCCCAAAAAGGCTTAAAAAGGATTAGAGATGTGCAAAAATGGGATAGAAATGGCCAAAATTTATTTTAAAAGCCTCAAATATGGACAAAAAATGCATTAGAAATGGCCAAAACCGGCTTAAAAGGGTTAGAGGTATGCGAGAACGGTTTAGGAAAAGCCAAAATTAGCTTAAAAGGGGCTAGAGATGAGCAAAAAAGGGTTAGAAATGGCCAAAAATAGCTTAAAATGGGTTAGATATAGCCAAAAAAGGGTTAAAATGGGTTAGTAGTGGGTAAAAAAGGGTTAGATGTAGCCGAAAACGGCTTAAAACGTCTGAGAACTGGGCCAAAAATGGGTCAGAAAAGAAAAAAAAAATGCTTATAATTAGCTGAATGCAGAAGAAAGTGTTTTAGAAAGAGCCAAAAACGGCTTTAAAAGGGTTAGATGTATGCAAAAATGGGTTAGAAATGGCCAAAAACGCCTTAAAATGGGATAGAAATAGTGAAAAATGGCTTAAAATGTGTTAGAAGTGTGTAAAAATGGTTTAGATCAACCCCAAAATGGTTTAAATCGTGTGAGCAATGGGCAAAAAGTGAGTTAGAAAAGGAAAGAAAAATGGCTTAAACCAGGTTGAAAGTCAGAAAAAATGGTGCAGAAAGACCCAAACGTGGCTTTATAAGGGCTAGAGATGAGCAGAAATGGGTTAGAAATGGCAAAGAATGGCTTAAAAGAGGTTAGAGATGTGCCAGAAATGGTTAGAAATGGCCAAAACTGCTTTAAAGCAGGTTAGAGATGTGCAAAAATGGGCTAGAAATGGCCAAAAATGGATTCAAGTGGGTAAAGAAATGGGGAAAGCTGGGTTAGTAACAGAAAAAAAAAAACTAGCTTAAAACGGGTGGAAAGTGGGCAAAAATGGTTTAGAAAGAGTCAAAAATGCATTAAAAGGGTTCTAGACACGCAAAAATGGGATAGAAATGGCCAAAAAAGATTTAAAACGGGTTAGAAATGGACAAAAATTGGATTAGAAATGGCCAAAACCGGTTTAAAAAGGGTTAGAGGTAAGCAGAGATGAGTGAGAAATAGCCAAAACCGGCTTAAAAAAGGTTAGAGATGTGCAAAAATGGGTCAGAAATGACCAAAGCTGGCTTAAAATGGGTTAGAAACGGCCAAAAAAGCTTTAAAGCGGGTTAGAGATGTGCGAAAACGCGTTAGAAATGGCCTAAGTTGGCCAAAAGCGGGTTAGAAATGGCCAAAAAGGCTTTAAAGCAGGTTAGAGATGTGTGTGCAATGGTTAGAAATGGCAAAAATGGGTTAAAGCAGGTAAGAAATGGGGAAAACTTGGTTAGAAAGGGAAGAGAAAAAACCTTAAAACGCGTGGAAAGTTGGCAAAAATCGTTCAGGTAGAGCAAAAAAAAGGCTTAAAAAGGGTTAGAGCTGAGGAAAAATGGGTCATAAATGGCCAAAAGCGGCTTAAAGGTGGTTAGGTAGGGTAAAACTGGGGTAGGGATGGCCAAAAATTGCTTAAAATGGGTTAGAAGTTTGCAAAACTGTGCTAGAAATGGCCAAAAAGGTTTAAATTGGGATAGAAATGGTGAAAAATGGCTTAAAATGCGTTAGGAGTGAGCAAAAATGGGTTAGATATAGCCGAAAACAGTTTAAATCGTGTGAGAAACAGGCAAAAAATGAGTTAGAAAAGAACTAAAAATGGCTTAAAACGGGTTGAGAGCGAGAAAAAATCGTGTAGAAAGAGGCAAAAATGGCTTTAAAAGGGTTAGAGATGTGCAAAAATGGGTTAGAAATGGCAAAAAATGGCTTAAAAGGGCTTATAGATGTGCCAAAAATGGTTGGATATGGCCAAAAATGCTTTAAAGCAGGTTAGAGATGTGTAAAAGTGGGTTAGAAATGGCCAAAAATGGATTAAAGCAGGTAATAATTGAGAGAAACTGTGTTAGAAACAGAAAAAAAAAAGCTTAAAAAGAGTTGAAGGAGGGCAAAAATGGTTAAGATATAGCCAAAAAAGGCTTAAAAAGGGTTAGAGATATGCAAAAACTGGGATAGAAATGGCCAAAAAGGCTTTAAAGCAGGTTAGAGATGTGCAAAAACTGGTCAGAAATGGCCAAAAATGGATTAAAGCGGGAGAGAAATGGGAAAAACTGCTTTAGAAACAGAAAAAAAGCATAAAAAGTTTTGAATGAGGGAAAAAATGGTGAAGATATAGCCCAAAAAGGCTTAAAAAGGATTAGAGATGTGCAAAAATGGGATAGAAATGGCCAAGAATGGCATAAAACAGGTTAAGAATGGCCAAAAATGGGTTAGAAATGGCCAGAAAGGCTTTAAAGCAGGTAAGAGATGCGTAAAAAAAAAAAAAAAAAAAATGGTTAGAAGTGGAAAAAAAATGGATTAAAGATGGTGAGAAATGCAGAAAACTGGGTTAGAAACAGAAAAAAAAAATAGCATAAACCGTGTTGAAAGTGGGCAAAAATGGTTTAGAAAGAACCAAAAATGGCTTTAAAAGGGTTAGAGATTTGCAAAAATGGAATAGAAATGGCCAAAATTTATTTAAAAAGCCTCAAAAATGGACAAAAAATGCATTAGAAATGGCCAAAACCGGCTTAAAAGGGTTAGAGGTATGCGAGAACGGTTTAGGAAAAGCCAAAATTGGCTTAAAAGGGGCTAGAGATGAGCAAAAAAGGGTTAGAAATGGCCAAAAATAGCTTAAAATGGGTTAGATATAGCCAAAAAAAGGGTTAAAATGGGTTAGTAGTGGGTAAAAAAGGGTTAGATGTAGCCGAAAACGGCTTAAAACGTCTGAGAACTGGGCCAAAAATGGGTCAGAAAAGAAAAAAAAAATGCTTATAATTAGCTGAATGCAGAAGAAAGTGTTTTAGAAAGAGCCAAAAACGGCTTTAAAAGGGTTAGATGTATGCAAAAATGGGTTAGAAATGGCCAAAAACGCCTTAAAATGGGATAGAAATAGTGAAAAATGGCTTAAAATGTGTTAGAAGTGTGTAAAAATGGTTTAGATCAACCCCAAAATGGTTTAAATCGTGTGAGCAATGGGCAAAAAGTGAGTTAGAAAAGGAAAGAAAAATGGCTTAAACCAGGTTGAAAGTCAGAAAAAATGGTGCAGAAAGACCCAAACGTGGCTTTATAAGGGCTAGAGATGAGCAGAAATGGGTTAGAAATGGCAAAGAATGGCTTAAAAGAGGTTAGAGATGTGCCAGAAATGGTTAGAAATGGCCAAAACTGCTTTAAAGCAGGTTAGAGATGTGCAAAAATGGGCTAGAAATGGCCAAAAATGGATTCAAGTGGGTAAAGAAATGGGGAAAGCTGGGTTAGTAACAGAAAAAAAAACTAGCTTAAAACGGGTGGAAAGTGGGCAAAAATGGTTTAGAAAGAGTCAAAAATGCATTAAAAGGGTTCTAGACACGCAAAAATGGGATAGAAATGGCCAAAAAAAGATTTAAAACGGGTTAGAAATGGACAAAAATTGGATTAGAAATGGCCAAAACCGGTTTAAAAAGGGTTAGAGGTAAGCAGAGATGAGTGAGAAATAGCCAAAACCGGCTTAAAAAAGGTTAGAGATGTGCAAAAAATGGGTCAGAAATGACCAAAGCTGGCTTAAAATGGGTTAGAAACGGCCAAAAAAGCTTTAAAGCGGGTTAGAGATGTGCGAAAACGGGTTAGAAATGGCCTAAGTTGGCCAAAAGCGGGTTAGAAATGGCCAAAAAGGCTTTAAAGCAGGTTAGAGATGTGTGTGCAATGGTTAGAAATGGCAAAAATGGGTTAAAGCAGGTAAGAAATGGGGAAAACTTGGTTAGAAAGGGAAGAGAAAAAACCTTAAAACGCGTGGAAAGTTGGCAAAAATCGTTCAGGTAGAGCAAAAAAAGGCTTAAAAAGGGTTAGAGCTGAGGAAAAATGGGTCATAAATGGCCAAAAGCGTCTTAAAGGTGGTTAGGTAGGGTAAAACTGGGGTAGGGATGGCCAAAAATTGCTTAAAATGGGTTAGAAGTTTGCAAAACTGTGCTAGAAATGGCCAAAAAGGTTTAAATTGGGATAGAAATGGTGAAAAATGGCTTAAAATGCGTTAGGAGTGAGCAAAAATGGGTTAGATATAGCCGAAAACAGTTTAAATCGTGTGAGAAACAGGCAAAAAATGAGTTAGAAAAGAACTAAAAATGGCTTAAAACGGGTTGAGAGCGAGAAAAAATCGTGTAGAAAGAGGCAAAAATGGCTTTAAAAGGGTTAGAGATGTGCAAAAATGGGTTAGAAATGGCAAAAAATGGCTTAAAAGGGCTTATAGATGTGCCAAAAATGGTTGGATATGGCCAAAAATGCTTTAAAGCAGGTTAGAGATGTGTAAAAGTGGGTTAGAAATGGCCAAAAATGGATTAAAGCAGGTAATAATTGAGAGAAACTGTGTTAGAAACAGAAAAAAAAAAGCTTAAAAAGAGTTGAAGGAGGGCAAAAATGGTTAAGATATAGCCCAAAAAGGCTTAAAAAGGATTAGAGATGTGCAAAAATGGGATAGAAATGGCCAAAACCTCTTTAAAATGTGTTAGAAATGGAGAAAAATGGGTTAGAATGGACAAAAAATGGATAAGAAATGGCCAAAAGTAGCTTAAAAGGGGTTAGAGATGTGCAAAAATGAGTTAGAAATGGCCAAGAATGGCATAAAACAGGTTAAGAATGGCCAAAAATGGGTTAGAAATGGCCAGAAAGGCTTTAAAGCAGGTAAGAGATGCGTAAAAAAAAAAAAAAAAAAAAATGGTTAGAAGTGGAAAAAAAATGGATTAAAGATGGTGAGAAATGCAGAAAACTGGGTTAGAAACAGAAAAAAAAAAATAGCATAAACCGTGTTGAAAGTGGGCAAAAATGGTTTAGAAAGAACCAAAAATGGCTTTAAAAGGGTTAGAGATTTGCAAAAATGGAATAGAAATGGCCAAAATTTATTTAAAAAGCCTCAAAAATGGACAAAAAATGCATTAGAAATGGCCAAAACCGGCTTAAAAGGGTTAGAGGTATGCGAGAACGGTTTAGGAAAAGCCAAAATTGGCTTAAAAGGGGCTAGAGATGAGCAAAAAAGGGTTAGAAATGGCCAAAAATAGCTTAAAATGGGTTAGATATAGCCAAAAAAGGGTTAAAATGGGTTAGTAGTGGGTAAAAAAGGGTTAGATGTAGCCGAAAACGGCTTAAAACGTCTGAGAACTGGGCCAAAAATGGGTCAGAAAAGAAAAAAAAAAGCTTATAATTAGCTGAATGCAGAAGAAAGTGTTTTAGAAAGAGCCAAAAACGGCTTTAAAAGGGTTAGATGTATGCAAAAATGGGTTAGAAATGGCCAAAAACGCCTTAAAATGGGATAGAAATAGTGAAAAATGGCTTAAAATGTGTTAGAAGTATGTAAAAATGGTTTAGATCAACCCCAAAATGGTTTAAATCGTGTGAGCAATGGGCAAAAAGTGAGTTAGAAAAGGAAAGAAAAATGGCTTAAACCAGCAGAAAAAATGGTGCAGAAAGACCCAAACGTGGCTTTATAAGGGCTAGAGATGAGCAGAAATGGGTTAGTAATGGCAAAGAATGGCTTAAAAGAGGTTAGAGATGTGCCAGAAATGGTTAGAAATGGCCAAAACTGCTTTAAAGCAGGTTAGAGATGTGCAAAAATGGGCTAGAAATGGCCAAAAATGGATTCAAGTGGGTAAAGAAATGGGGAAAGCTGGGTTAGTAACAGAAAAAAAAACTAGCTTAAAACGGGTGGAAAGTGGGCAAAAATGGTTTAGAAAGAGTAAAAAATGCATTAAAAGGGTTCTAGACACGCAAAAATGGGATAGAAATGGCCAAAAAAGATTTAAAACGGGTTAGAAATGGACAAAAATTGGATTAGAAATGGCCAAAACCGGTTTAAAAAGGGTTAGAGGTAAGCAGAGATGAGTGAGAAATAGCCAAAACCGGCTTAAAAAAGGTTAGAGATGTGCAAAAATGGGTCAGAAATGACCAGAGCTGGCTTAAAATGGGTTAGAAACGGCCAAAAAAGCTTTAAAGCGGGTTAGAGATGTGCGAAAACGGGTTAGAAATGGCCTAAGTTGGCCAAAAGCGGGTTAGAAATGGCCAAAAAGGCTTTAAAGCAGGTTAGAGATGTGTGTGCAATGGTTAGAAATGGCAAAAATGGGTTAAAGCAGGTAAGAAATGGGGAAAAGTTGGTTAGAAAGGGAAGAGAAAAAACCTTAAAACGCGTGGAAAGTTGGCAAAAATCGTTCAGGTAGAGCAAAAAAAGGCTTAAAAAGGGTTAGAGCTGAGGAAAAATGGGTCATAAATGGCCAAAAGCGGCTTAAAGGTGGTTAGGTAGGGTAAAACTGGGGTAGGGATGGCCAAAAATTGCTTAAAATGGGTTAGAAGTTTGCAAAACTGTGCTAGAAATGGCCAAAAAGGTTTAAATTGGGATAGAAATGGTGAAAAATGGCTTAAAATGCGTTAGGAGTGAGCAAAAATGGGTTAGATATAGCCGAAAAAAGTTTAAATCGTGTGAGAAACAGGCAAAAAATGAGTTAGAAAAGAACTAAAAATGGCTTAAAACGGGTTGAGAGCGAGAAAAAATCGTGTAGAAAGAGGCAAAAATGGCTTTAAAAGGGTTAGAGATGTGCAAAAATGGGTTAGAAATGGCAAAAAATGGCTTAAAAGGGCTTATAGATGTGCCAAAAATGGTTGGATATGGCCAAAAATGCTTTAAAGCAGGTTAGAGATGTGTAAAAGTGGGTTAGAAATGGCCAAAAATGGATTAAAGCAGGTAATAATTGAGAGAAACTGTGTTAGAAACAGAAAAAAAAAAGCTTAAAAAGAGTTGAAGGAGGGCAAAAATGGTTAAGATATAGCCCAAAAAGGCTTAAAAAGGATTAGAGATGTGCAAAAATGGGATAGAAATGGCCAAAACCTCTTTAAAATGTGTTAGAAATGGAGAAAAATGGGTTAGAATGGACAAAAAATGGATAAGAAATGGCCAAAAGTAGCTTAAAAGGGGTTAGAGATGTGCAAAAATGAGTTAGAAATGGCCAAGAATGGCATAAAACAGGTTAAGAATGGCCAAAAATGGGTTAGAAATGGCCAGAAAGGCTTTAAAGCAGGTAAGAGATGCGTAAAAAAAAAAAAAAAAAAAAAATGGTTAGAAGTGGAAAAAAAATGGATTAAAGATGGTGAGAAATGCAGAAATCTGGGTTAGAAACAGAAAAAAAAAATAGCATAAACCGTGTTGAAAGTGGGCAAAAATGGTTTAGAAAGAACCAAAAGTGGCTTTAAAAGGGTTAGAGATTTGCAAAAATGGAATAGAAATGGCCAAAATTTATTTAAAAAGCCTCAAAAAAGGACAAAAAATGCATTAGAAATGGCCAAAACCGGCTTAAAAGGGTTAGAGGTATGCGAGAACGGTTTAGGAAAAGCCAAAATTGGCTTAAAAGGGGCTAGAGATGAGCAAAAAAGGGTTAGAAATGGCCAAAAATAGCTTAAAATGGGTTAGATATAGCCAAAAAAGGGTTAAAATGGGTTAGTAGTGGGTAAAAAAGGGTTAGATGTAGCCGAAAACGGCTTAAAACGTCTGAGAACTGGGCCAAAAATGGGTCAGAAAAGAAAAAAAAAATGCTTATAATTAGCTGAATGCAGAAGAAAGTGTTTTAGAAAGAGCCAAAAACGGCTTTAAAAGGGTTAGATGTCTGCAAAAATGGGTTAGAAATGGCCAAAAACGCCTTTAAATGGGATAGAAATAGTGAAAAATGGCTTAAAATGTGTTAGAAGTGTGTAAAAATGGTTTAGATCAACCCCAAAATGGTTTAAATCGTGTGAGCAATGGGCAAAAAGTGAGTTAGAAAAGGAAAGAAAAATGGCTTAAACCAGGTTGAAAGTCAGAAAAAATGGTGCAGAAAGACCCAAACGTGGCTTTATAAGGGCTAGAGATGAGCAGAAATGGGTTAGAAATGGCAAAGAATGGCTTAAAAGAGGTTAGAGATGTGCCAGAAATGGTTAGAAATGGCCAAAACTGCTTTAAAGCAGGTTAGAGATGTGCAAAAATGGGCTAGAAATGGCCAAAAATGGATTCAAGTGGGTAAAGAAATGGGGAAAGCTGGGTTAGTAACAGAAAAAAAAAACTAGCTTAAAAAGGGTGGAAAGTGGGCAAAAATGGTTTAGAAAGAGTCAAAAATGCATTAAAAGGGTTCTAGACACGCAAAAATGGGATAGAAATGGCCAAAAAAGATTTAAAACGGGTTAGAAATGGACAAAAATTGGATTAGAAATGGCCAAAACCGGTTTAAAAAGGGTTAGAGGTAAGCAGAGATGAGTGAGAAATAGCCAAAACCGGCTTAAAAAAGGTTAGAGATGTGCAAAAAATGGGTCAGAAATGACCAAAGCTGGCTTAAAATGGGTTAGAAACGGCCAAAAAAGCTTTAAAGCGGGTTAGAGATGTGCGAAAACGGGTTAGAAATGGCCTAAGTTGGCCAAAAGCGGGTTAGAAATGGCCAAAAAGGCTTTAAAGCAGGTTAGAGATGTGTGTGCAATGGTTAGAAATGGCAAAAATGGGTTAAAGCAGGTAAGAAATGGGGAAAACTTGGTTAGAAAGGGAAGAGAAAAAACCTTAAAACGCGTGGAAAGTTGGCAAAAATCGTTCAGGTAGAGCAAAAAAAGGCTTAAAAAGGGTTAGAGCTGAGGAAAAATGGGTCATAAATGGCCAAAAGCGTCTTAAAGGTGGTTAGGTAGGGTAAAACTGGGGTAGGGATGGCCAAAAATTGCTTAAAATGGGTTAGAAGTTTGCAAAACTGCGCTAGAAATGGCCAAAAAGGTTTAAATTGGGATAGAAATGGTGAAAAATGGCTTAAAATGCGTTAGGAGTGAGCAAAAATGGGTTAGATATAGCCGAAAACAGTTTAAATCGTGTGAGAAACAGGCAAAAAATGAGTTAGAAAAGAACTAAAAATGGCTTAAAACGGGTTGAGAGCGAGAAAAAATCGTGTAGAAAGAGGCAAAAATGGCTTTAAAAGGGTTAGAGATGTGCAAAAATGGGTTAGAAATGGCAAAAAATGGCTTAAAAGGGCTTATAGATGTGCCAAAAATGGTTGGATATGGCCAAAAATGCTTTAAAGCAGGTTAGAGATGTGTAAAAGTGGGTTAGAAATGGCCAAAAATGGATTAAAGCAGGTAATAATTGAGAGAAACTGTGTTAGAAACAGAAAAAAAAAGCATAAAAAGTTTTGAATGAGGGAAAAAATGGTGAAGATATAGCCCAAAAAGGCTTAAAAAGGATTAGAGATGTGCAAAAATGGGATAGAAATGGCCAAAACCTCTTTAAAATGTGTTAGAAATGGAGAAAAATGGGTTAGAATGGACAAAAAATGGATAAGAAATGGCCAAAAGTAGCTTAAAAGGGGTTAGAGATGTGCAAAAATGAGTTAGAAATGGCCAAGAATGGCATAAAACAGGTTAAGAATGGCCAAAAATGGGTTAGAAATGGCCAGAAAGGCTTTAAAGCAGGTAAGAGATGCGTAAAAAAAAAAAAAAAAAAAATGGTTAGAAGTGGAAAAAAAATGGATTAAAGATGGTGAGAAATGCAGAAAACTGGGTTAGAAACAGAAAAAAAAAATAGCATAAACCGTGTTGAAAGTGGGCAAAAATGGTTTAGAAAGAACCAAAAATGGCTTTAAAAGGGTTAGAGATTTGCAAAAATGGAATAGAAATGGCCAAAATTTATTTAAAAAGCCTCAAAAATGGACAAAAAATGCATTAGAAATGGCCAAAACCGGCTTAAAAGGGTTAGAGGTATGCGAGAACGGTTTAGGAAAAGCCAAAATTGGCTTAAAAGGGGCTAGAGATGAGCAAAAAAGGGTTAGAAATGGCCAAAAATAGCTTAAAATGGGTTAGATATAGCCAAAAAAGGGTTAAAATGGGTTAGTAGTGGGTAAAAAAGGGTTAGATGTAGCCGAAAACGGCTTAAAACGTCTGAGAACTGGGCCAAAAATGGGTCAGAAAAGAAAAAAAAAAGCTTATAATTAGCTGAATGCAGAAGAAAGTGTTTTAGAAAGAGCCAAAAACGGCTTTAAAAGGGTTAGATGTATGCAAAAATGGGTTAGAAATGGCCAAAAACGCCTTAAAATGGGATAGAAATAGTGAAAAATGGCTTAAAATGTGTTAGAAGTATGTAAAAATGGTTTAGATCAACCCCAAAATGGTTTAAATCGTGTGAGCAATGGGCAAAAAGTGAGTTAGAAAAGGAAAGAAAAATGGCTTAAACCAGCAGAAAAAATGGTGCAGAAAGACCCAAACGTGGCTTTATAAGGGCTAGAGATGAGCAGAAATGGGTTAGTAATGGCAAAGAATGGCTTAAAAGAGGTTAGAGATGTGCCAGAAATGGTTAGAAATGGCCAAAACTGCTTTAAAGCAGGTTAGAGATGTGCAAAAATGGGCTAGAAATGGCCAAAAATGGATTCAAGTGGGTAAAGAAATGGGGAAAGCTGGGTTAGTAACAGAAAAAAAAACTAGCTTAAAACGGGTGGAAAGTGGGCAAAAATGGTTTAGAAAGAGTAAAAAATGCATTAAAAGGGTTCTAGACACGCAAAAATGGGATAGAAATGGCCAAAAAAGATTTAAAACGGGTTAGAAATGGACAAAAATTGGATTAGAAATGGCCAAAACCGGTTTAAAAAGGGTTAGAGGTAAGCAGAGATGAGTGAGAAATAGCCAAAACCGGCTTAAAAAAGGTTAGAGATGTGCAAAAATGGGTCAGAAATGACCAGAGCTGGCTTAAAATGGGTTAGAAACGGCCAAAAAAGCTTTAAAGCGGGTTAGAGATGTGCGAAAACGGGTTAGAAATGGCCTAAGTTGGCCAAAAGCGGGTTAGAAATGGCCAAAAAGGCTTTAAAGCAGGTTAGAGATGTGTGTGCAATGGTTAGAAATGGCAAAAATGGGTTAAAGCAGGTAAGAAATGGGGAAAACTTGGTTAGAAAGGGAAGAGAAAAAACCTTAAAACGCGTGGAAAGTTGGCAAAAATCGTTCAGGTAGAGCAAAAAAAAGGCTTAAAAAGGGTTAGAGCTGAGGAAAAATGGGTCATAAATGGCCAAAAGCGGCTTAAAGGTGGTTAGGTAGGGTAAAACTGGGGTAGGGATGGCCAAAAATTGCTTAAAATGGGTTAGAAGTTTGCAAAACTGTGCTAGAAATGGCCAAAAAGGTTTAAATTGGGATAGAAATGGTGAAAAATGGCTTAAAATGCGTTAGGAGTGAGCAAAAATGGGTTAGATATAGCCGAAAACAGTTTAAATCGTGTGAGAAACAGGCAAAAAATGAGTTAGAAAAGAACTAAAAATGGCTTAAAACGGGTTGAGAGCGAGAAAAAATCGTGTAGAAAGAGGCAAAAATGGCGTTAAAAGGGTTAGAGATGTGCAAAAATGGGTTAGAAATGGCAAAAAATGGCTTAAAAGGGCTTATAGATGTGCCAAAAATGGTTGGATATGGCCAAAAATGCTTTAAAGCAGGTTAGAGATGTGTAAAAGTGGGTTAGAAATGGCCAAAAATGGATTAAAGCAGGTAATAATTGGGAGAAACTGTGTTAGAAACAGAAAAAAAAAAGCTTAAAAAGAGTTGAAGGAGGGCAAAAATGGTTAAGATATAGCCAAAAAAGGCTTAAAAAGGGTTAGAGATATGCAAAAACTGGGATAGAAATGGCCAAAAAGGCTTTAAAGCAGGTTAGAGATGTGCAAAAACTGGTCAGAAATGGCCAAAAATGGATTAAAGCGGGAGAGAAATGGGAAAAACTGCTTTAGAAACAGAAAAAAAGCATAAAAAGTTTTGAATGAGGGAAAAAATGGTGAAGATATAGCCCAAAAAGGCTTAAAAAGGATTAGAGATGTGCAAAAATGGGATAGAAATGGCCAAAACCTCTTTAAAATGTGTTAGAAATGGAGAAAAATGGGTTAGAATGGACAAAAAATGGATAAGAAATGGCCAAAAGTAGCTTAAAAGGGGTTAGAGATGTGCAAAAATGAGTTAGAAATGGCCAAGAATGGCATAAAACAGGTTAAGAATGGCCAAAAATGGGTTAGAAATGGCCAGAAAGGCTTTAAAGCAGGTAAGAGATGCGTAAAAAAAAAAAAAAAAATGGTTAGAAGTGGAAAAAAAATGGATTAAAGATGGTGAGAAATGCAGAAAACTGGGTTAGAAACAGAAAAAAAAAATAGCATAAACCGTGTTGAAAGTGGGCAAAAATGGTTTAGAAAGAACCAAAAATGGCTTTAAAAGGGTTAGAGATTTGCAAAAATGGAATAGAAATGGCCAAAATTTATTTAAAAAGCCTCAAAAATGGACAAAAAATGCATTAGAAATGGCCAAAACCGGCTTAAAAGGGTTAGAGGTATGCGAGAACGGTTTAGGAAAAGCCAAAATTGGCTTAAAAGGGGCTAGAGATGAGCAAAAAAGGGTTAGAAATGGCCAAAAATAGCTTAAAATGGGTTAGATATAGCCAAAAAAGGGTTAAAATGGGTTAGTAGTGGGTAAAAAAGGGTTAGATGTAGCCGAAAACGGCTTAAAACGTCTGAGAACTGGGCCAAAAATGGGTCAGAAAAGAAAAAAAAAATGCTTATAATTAGCTGAATGCAGAAGAAAGTGTTTTAGAAAGAGCCAAAAACGGCTTTAAAAGGGTTAGATGTCTGCAAAAATGGGTTAGAAATGGCCAAAAACGCCTTAAAATGGGATAGAAATAGTGAAAAATGGCTTAAAATGTGTTAGAAGTGTGTAAAAATGGTTTAGATCAACCCCAAAATGGTTTAAATCGTGTGAGCAATGGGCAAAAAGTGAGTTAGAAAAGGAAAGAAAAATGGCTTAAACCAGCAGAAAAAATGGTGCAGAAAGACCCAAACGTGGCTTTATAAGGGCTAGAGATGAGCAGAAATGGGTTAGAAATGGCAAAGAATGGCTTAAAAGAGGTTAGAGATGTGCCAGAAATGGTTAGAAATGGCCAAAACTGCTTTAAAGCAGGTTAGAGATGTGCAAAAATGGGCTAGAAATGGCCAAAAATGGATTCAAGTGGGTAAAGAAATGGGGAAAGCTGGGTTAGTAACAGAAAAAAAAACTAGCTTAAAACGGGTGGAAAGTGGGCAAAAATGGTTTAGAAAGAGTCAAAAATGCATTAAAAGGGTTCTAGACACGCAAAAATGGGATAGAAATGGCCAAAAAAGATTTAAAACGGGTTAGAAATGGACAAAAATTGGATTAGAAATGGCCAAAACCGGTTTAAAAAGGGTTAGAGGTAAGCAGAGATGAGTGAGAAATAGCCAAAACCGGCTTAAAAAAGGTTAGAGATGTGCAAAAATGGGTCAGAAATGACCAAAGCTGGCTTAAAATGGGTTAGAAACGGCCAAAAAAGCTTTAAAGCGGGTTAGAGATGTGCGAAAACGGGTTAGAAATGGCCTAAGTTGGCCAAAAGCGGGTTAGAAATGGCCAAAAAGGCTTTAAAGCAGGTTAGAGATGTGTGTGCAATGGTTAGAAATGGCAAAAATGGGTTAAAGCAGGTAAGAAATGGGGAAAAGTTGGTTAGAAAGGGAAGAGAAAAAACCTTAAAACGCGTGGAAAGTTGGCAAAAATCGTTCAGGTAGAGCAAAAAAAAGGCTTAAAAAGGGTTAGAGCTGAGGAAAAATGGGTCATAAATGGCCAAAAGCGGCTTAAAGGTGGTTAGGTAGGGTAAAACTGGGGTAGGGATGGCCAAAAATTGCTTAAAATGGGTTAGAAGTTTGCAAAACTGTGCTAGAAATGGCCAAAAAGGTTTAAATTGGGATAGAAATGGTGAAAAATGGCTTAAAATGCGTTAGGAGTGAGCAAAAATGGGTTAGATATAGCCGAAAACAGTTTAAATCGTGTGAGAAACAGGCAAAAAATGAGTTAGAAAAGAACTAAAAATGGCTTAAAACGGGTTGAGAGCGAGAAAAAATCGTGTAGAAAGAGGCAAAAATGGCTTTAAAAGGGTTAGAGATGTGCAAAAATGGGTTAGAAATGGCAAAAAATGGCTTAAAAGGGCTTATAGATGTGCCAAAAATGGTTGGATATGGCCAAAAATGCTTTAAAGCAGGTTAGAGATGTGTAAAAGTGGGTTAGAAATGGCCAAAAATGGATTAAAGCAGGTAATAATTGGGAGAAACTGTGTTAGAAACAGAAAAAAAAAGCTTAAAAAGAGTTGAAGGAGGGCAAAAATGGTTAAGATATAGCCAAAAAAGGCTTAAAAAGGGTTAGAGATATGCAAAAACTGGGATAGAAATGGCCAAAAAGGCTTTAAAGCAGGTTAGAGATGTGCAAAAACTGGTCAGAAATGGCCAAAAATGGATTAAAGCGGGAGAGAAATGGGAAAAACTGCTTTAGAAACAGAAAAAAAGCATAAAAAGTTTTGAATGAGGGAAAAAATGGTGAAGATATAGCCCAAAAAGGCTTAAAAAGGATTAGAGATGTGCAAAAATGGGATAGAAATGGCCAAAACCTCTTTAAAATGTGTTAGAAATGGAGAAAAATGGGTTAGAATGGACAAAAAATGGATAAGAAATGGCCAAAAGTAGCTTAAAAGGGGTTAGAGATGTGCAAAAATGAGTTAGAAATGGCCAAGAATGGCATAAAACAGGTTAAGAATGGCCAAAAATGGGTTAGAAATGGCCAGAAAGGCTTTAAAGCAGGTAAGAGATGCGTAAAAAAAAAAAAAAAAAAAAATGGTTAGAAGTGGAAAAAAAATGGATTAAAGATGGTGAGAAATGCAGAAAACTGGGTTAGAAACAGAAAAAAAAAATAGCATAAACCGTGTTGAAAGTGGGCAAAAATGGTTTAGAAAGAACCAAAAATGGCTTTAAAAGGGTTAGAGATTTGCAAAAATGGAATAGAAATGGCCAAAATTTATTTAAAAAGCCTCAAAAATGGACAAAAAATGCATTAGAAATGGCCAAAACCGGCTTAAAAGGGTTAGAGGTATGCGAGAACGGTTTAGGAAAAGCCAAAATTGGCTTAAAAGGGGCTAGAGATGAGCAAAAAAGGGTTAGAAATGGCCAAAAATAGCTTAAAATGGGTTAGATATAGCCAAAAAAGGGTTAAAATGGGTTAGTAGTGGGTAAAAAAGGGTTAGATGTAGCCGAAAACGGCTTAAAACGTCTGAGAACTGGGCCAAAAATGGGTCAGAAAAGAAAAAAAAAATGCTTATAATTAGCTGAATGCAGAAGAAAGTGTTTTAGAAAGAGCCAAAAACGGCTTTAAAAGGGTTAGATGTATGCAAAAATGGGTTAGAAATGGCCAAAAACGCCTTAAAATGGGATAGAAATAGTGAAAAATGGCTTAAAATGTGTTAGAAGTGTGTAAAAATGGTTTAGATCAACCCCAAAATGGTTTAAATCGTGTGAGCAATGGGCAAAAAGTGAGTTAGAAAAGGAAAGAAAAATGGCTTAAACCAGCAGAAAAAATGGTGCAGAAAGACCCAAACGTGGCTTTATAAGGGCTAGAGATGAGCAGAAATGGGTTAGAAATGGCAAAGAATGGCTTAAAAGAGGTTAGAGATGTGCCAGAAATGGTTAGAAATGGCCAAAACTGCTTTAAAGCAGGTTAGAGATGTGCAAAAATGGGCTAGAAATGGCCAAAAATGGATTCAAGTGGGTAAAGAAATGGGGAAAGCTGGGTTAGTAACAGAAAAAAAAACTAGCTTAAAACGGGTGGAAAGTGGGCAAAAATGGTTTAGAAAGAGTCAAAAATGCATTAAAAGGGTTCTAGACACGCAAAAATGGGATAGAAATGGCCAAAAAAGATTTAAAACGGGTTAGAAATGGACAAAAATTGGATTAGAAATGGCCAAAACCGGTTTAAAAAGGGTTAGAGGTAAGCAGAGATGAGTGAGAAATAGCCAAAACCGGCTTAAAAAAGGTTAGAGATGTGCAAAAATGGGTCAGAAATGACCAGAGCTGGCTTAAAATGGGTTAGAAACGGCCAAAAAAGCTTTAAAGCGGGTTAGAGATGTGCGAAAACGGGTTAGAAATGGCCTAAGTTGGCCAAAAGCGGGTTAGAAATGGCCAAAAAGGCTTTAAAGCAGGTTAGAGATGTGTGTGCAATGGTTAGAAATGGCAAAAATGGGTTAAAGCAGGTAAGAAATGGGGAAAAGTTGGTTAGAAAGGGAAGAGAAAAAACCTTAAAACGCGTGGAAAGTTGGCAAAAATCGTTCAGGTAGAGCAAAAAAAGGCTTAAAAAGGGTTAGAGCTGAGGAAAAATGGGTCATAAATGGCCAAAAGCGGCTTAAAGGTGGTTAGGTAGGGGTAAAACTGGGGTAGGGATGGCCAAAAATTGCTTAAAATGGGTTAGAAGTTTGCAAAACTGTGCTAGAAATGGCCAAAAAGGTTTAAATTGGGATAGAAATGGTGAAAAATGGCTTAAAATGGGTTAGGAGTGAGCAAAAATGGGTTAGATATAGCCGAAAACAGTTTAAATCGTGTGAGAAACAGGCAAAAAATGAGTTAGAAAAGAACTAAAAATGGCTTAAAACGGGTTGAGAGCGAGAAAAAATCGTGTAGAAAGAGGCAAAAATGGCTTTAAAAGGGTTAGAGATGTGCAAAAATGGGTTAGAAATGGCAAAAAATGGCTTAAAAGGGCTTATAGATGTGCCAAAAATGGTTGGATATGGCCAAAAATGCTTTAAAGCAGGTTAGAGATGTGTAAAAGTGGGTTAGAAATGGCCAAAAATGGATTAAAGCAGGTAATAATTGGGAGAAACTGTGTTAGAAACAGAAAAAAAAAAGCTTAAAAAGAGTTGAAGGAGGGCAAAAATGGTTAAGATATAGCCAAAAAAGGCTTAAAAAGGGTTAGAGATATGCAAAAACTGGGATAGAAATGGCCAAAAAGGCTTTAAAGCAGGTTAGAGATGTGCAAAAACTGGTCAGAAATGGCCAAAAATGGATTAAAGCGGGAGAGAAATGGGAAAAACTGCTTTAGAAACAGAAAAAAAGCATAAAAAGTTTTGAATGAGGGAAAAAATGGTGAAGATATAGCCCAAAAAGGCTTAAAAAGGATTAGAGATGTGCAAAAATGGGATAGAAATGGCCAAAACCTCTTTAAAATGTGTTAGAAATGGAGAAAAATGGGTTAGAATGGACAAAAAATGAATAAGAAATGGCCAAAAGTAGCTTAAAAGGGGTTAGAGATGTGCAAAAATGAGTTAGAAATGGCCAAGAATGGCATAAAACAGGTTAAGAATGGCCAAAAATGGGTTAGAAATGGCCAGAAAGGCTTTAAAGCAGGTAAGAGATGCGTAAAAAAAAAAAAAAAAAAAAAATGGTTAGAAGTGGAAAAAAAATGGATTAAAGATGGTGAGAAATGCAGAAAACTGGGTTAGAAACAGAAAAAAAAAATAGCATAAACCGTGTTGAAAGTGGGCAAAAATGGTTTAGAAAGAACCAAAAATGGCTTTAAAAGGGTTAGAGATTTGCAAAAATGGAATAGAAATGGCCAAAATTTATTTAAAAAGCCTCAAAAATGGACAAAAAATGCATTAGAAATGGCCAAAACCGGCTTAAAAGGGTTAGAGGTATGCGAGAACGGTTTAGGAAAAGCCAAAATTGGCTTAAAAGGGGCTAGAGATGAGCAAAAAAGGGTTAGAAATGGCCAAAAATAGCTTAAAATGGGTTAGATATAGCCAAAAAAGGGTTAAAATGGGTTAGTAGTGGGTAAAAAAGGGTTAGATGTAGCCGAAAACGGCTTAAAACGTCTGAGAACTGGGCCAAAAATGGGTCAGAAAAGAAAAAAAAAAATGCTTATAATTAGCTGAATGCAGAAGAAAGTGTTTTAGAAAGAGCCAAAAACGGCTTTAAAAGGGTTAGATGTATGCAAAAATGGGTTAGAAATGGCCAAAAACGCCTTAAAATGGGATAGAAATAGTGAAAAATGGCTTAAAATGTGTTAGAAGTGTGTAAAAATGGTTTAGATCAACCCCAAAATGGTTTAAATCGTGTGAGCAATGGGCAAAAAGTGAGTTAGAAAAGGAAAGAAAAATGGCTTAAACCAGCAGAAAAAATGGTGCAGAAAGACCCAAACGTGGCTTTATAAGGGCTAGAGATGAGCAGAAATGGGTTAGAAATGGCAAAGAATGGCTTAAAAGAGGTTAGAGATGTGCCAGAAATGGTTAGAAATGGCCAAAACTGCTTTAAAGCAGGTTAGAGATGTGCAAAAATGGGCTAGAAATGGCCAAAAATGGATTCAAGTGGGTAAAGAAATGGGGAAAGCTGGGTTAGTAACAGAAAAAAAAACTAGCTTAAAACGGGTGGAAAGTGGGCAAAAATGGTTTAGAAAGAGTCAAAAATGCATTAAAAGGGTTCTAGACACGCAAAAATGGGATAGAAATGGCCAAAAAAGATTTAAAACGGGTTAGAAATGGACAAAAATTGGATTAGAAATGGCCAAAACCGGTTTAAAAAGGGTTAGAGGTAAGCAGAGATGAGTGAGAAATAGCCAAAACCGGCTTAAAAAAGGTTAGAGATGTGCAAAAATGGGTCAGAAATGACCAGAGCTGGCTTAAAATGGGTTAGAAACGGCCAAAAAAGCTTTAAAGCGGGTTAGAGATGTGCGAAAACGGGTTAGAAATGGCCTAAGTTGGCCAAAAGCGGGTTAGAAATGGCCAAAAAGGCTTTAAAGCAGGTTAGAGATGTGTGTGCAATGGTTAGAAATGGCAAAAATGGGTTAAAGCAGGTAAGAAATGGGGAAAAGTTGGTTAGAAAGGGAAGAGAAAAAACCTTAAAACGCGTGGAAAGTTGGCAAAAATCGTTCAGGTAGAGCAAAAAAAGGCTTAAAAAGGGTTAGAGCTGAGGAAAAATGGGTCATAAATGGCCAAAAGCGGCTTAAAGGTGGTTAGGTAGGGTAAAACTGGGGTAGGGATGGCCAAAAATTGCTTAAAATGGGTTAGAAGTTTGCAAAACTGTGCTAGAAATGGCCAAAAAGGTTTAAATTGGGATAGAAATGGTGAAAAATGGCTTAAAATGCGTTAGGAGTGAGCAAAAATGGGTTAGATATAGCCGAAAACAGTTTAAATCGTGTGAGAAACAGGCAAAAAATGAGTTAGAAAAGAACTAAAAATGGCTTTAAAACGGGTTGAGAGCGAGAAAAAATCGTGTAGAAAGAGGCAAAAATGGCTTTAAAAGGGTTAGAGATGTGCAAAAATGGGTTAGAAATGGCAAAAAATGGCTTAAAAGGGCTTATAGATGTGCCAAAAATGGTTGGATATGGCCAAAAATGCTTTAAAGCAGGTTAGAGATGTGTAAAAGTGGGTTAGAAATGGCCAAAAATGGATTAAAGCAGGTAATAATTGAGAGAAACTGTGTTAGAAACAGAAAAAAAAAAAGCTTAAAAAGAGTTGAAGGAGGGCAAAAATGGTTAAGATATAGCCAAAAAAGGCTTAAAAAGGGTTAGAGATATGCAAAAACTGGATAGAAATGGCCAAAAAGGCTTTAAAGCAGGTTAGAGATGTGCAAAAACTGGTCAGAAATGGCCAAAATGGATTAAAGCGGGAGAGAAATGGGAAAAACTGCTTTAGAAACAGAAAAAAAGCATAAAAAGTTTTGAATGAGGGAAAAAATGGTGAAGATATAGCCCAAAAAGGCTTAAAAAGGATTAGAGATGTGCAAAAATGGGATAGAAATGGCCAAAACCTCTTTAAAATGTGTTAGAAATGGAGAAAAATGGGTTAGAAATGGACAAAAAATGGATAAGAAATGGCCAAAAGTAGCTTAAAAGGGGTTAGAGATGTGCAAAAATGAGTTAGAAATGGCCAAGAATGGCATAAAACAGGTTAAGAATGGCCAAAAATGGGTTAGAAATGGCCAGAAAGGCTTTAAAGCAGGTAAGAGATGCGTAAAAAAAAAAAAAAAAATGGTTAGAAGTGGAAAAAAAATGGATTAAAGATGGTGAGAAATGCAGAAAACTGGGTTAGAAACAGAAAAAAAAAAATAGCATAAACCGTGTTGAAAGTGGGCAAAAATGGTTTAGAAAGAACCAAAAATGGCTTTAAAAGGGTTAGAGATTTGCAAAAATGGAATAGAAATGGCCAAAATTTATTTAAAAAGCCTCAAAAATGGACAAAAAATGCATTAGAAATGGCCAAAACCGGCTTAAAAGGGTTAGAGGTATGCGAGAACGGTTTAGGAAAAGCCAAAATTGGCTTAAAAGGGGCTAGAGATGAGCAAAAAAGGGTTAGAAATGGCCAAAAATAGCTTAAAATGGGTTAGATATAGCCAAAAAAGGGTTAAAATGGGTTAGTAGTGGGTAAAAAAGGGTTAGATGTAGCCGAAAACGGCTTAAAACGTCTGAGAACTGGGCCAAAAATGGGTCAGAAAAGAAAAAAAAAATGCTTATAATTAGCTGAATGCAGAAGAAAGTGTTTTAGAAAGAGCCAAAAACGGCTTTAAAAGGGTTAGATGTATGCAAAAATGGGTTAGAAATGGCCAAAAACGCCTTAAAATGGGATAGAAATAGTGAAAAATGGCTTAAAATGTGTTCGAAGTGTGTAAAAATGGTTTAGATAAACCCCAAAATGGTTTAAATCGTGTGAGCAATGGGCAAAAAGTGAGTTAGAAAAGGAAAGAAAAATGGTTTAAACCAGGTTGAAAGTCAGAAAAAATGGTGCAGAAAGACCCAAACGTGGCTTTATAAGGGCTAGAGATGAGCAGAAATGGGTTAGAAATGGCAAATGGCTTAAAAGAGGTTAGAGATGTGCCAGAAATGGTTAGAAATGGCCAAAACTGCTTTAAAGCAGGTTAGAGATGTGCAAAAATGGGCTAGAAATGGCCAAAAATGGATTCAAGTGGGTAAAGAAATGGGGAAAGCTGGGTTAGTAACAGAAAAAAAAACTAGCTTAAAACGGGTGGAAAGTGGGCAAAAATGGTTTAGAAAGAGTCAAAAATGCATTAAAAGGGTTCTAGACACGCAAAAATGGGATAGAAATGGCCAAAAAAGAATTAAAACGGGTTAGAAATGGACAAAAATTGGATTAGAAATGGCCAAAACCGGTTTAAAAAGGGTTAGAGGTAAGCAGAGATGAGTGAGAAATAGCCAAAACCGGCTTAAAAAAGGTTAGAGATGTGCAAAAATGGGTCAGAAATGACCAAAGCTGGCTTAAAATGGGTTAGAAACGGCCAAAAAAGCTTTAAAGCGGGTTAGAGATGTGCGAAAACGGGTTAGAAATGGCCTAAGTTGGCCAAAAGCGGGTTAGAAATGGCCAAAAATGGATTAAAGCAGGTAATAATTGGGAGAAACTGTGTTAGAAACAGAAAAAAAAAAGCTTAAAAAGAGTTGAAGGAGGGCAAAAATGGTTAAGATATAGCCAAAAAAGGCTTAAAAAGGGTTAGAGATATGCAAAAACTGGGATAGAAATGGCCAAAAAGGCTTTAAAGCAGGTTAGAGATGTGCAAAAACTGGTCAGAAATGGCCAAAAATGGATTAAAGCGGGAGAGAAATGGGAAAAACTGCTTTAGAAACAGAAAAAAAGCATAAAAGTTTTGAATGAGGGAAAAAATGGTGAAGATATAGCCCAAAAAGGCTTAAAAAGGATTAGAGATGTGCAAAAATGGGATAGAAATGGCCAAAACCTCTTTAAAATGTGTTAGAAATGGAGAAAAATGGGTTAGAATGGACAAAAAATGGATAAGAAATGGCCAAAAGTAGCTTAAAAGGGGTTAGAGATGTGCAAAAATGAGTTAGAAATGGCCAAGAATGGCATAAAACAGGTTAAGAATGGCCAAAAATGGGTTAGAAATGGCCAGAAAGGCTTTAAAGCAGGTAAGAGATGCGTAAAAAAAAAAATAAAAAATGGTTAGAAGTGGAAAAAAAATGGATTAAAGATGGTGAGAAATGCAGAAAACTGGGTTAGAAACAGAAAAAAAAAATAGCATAAACCGTGTTGAAAGTGGGCAAAAATGGTTTAGAAAGAACCAAAAATGGCTTTAAAAGGGTTAGAGATTTGCAAAAATGGAATAGAAATGGCCAAAATTTATTTAAAAAGCCTCAAAAATGGACAAAAAATGCATTAGAAATGGCCAAACCGGCTTAAAAGGGTTAGAGGTATGCGAGTACGGTTTAGGAAAAGCCAAAATTGGCTTAAAAGGGGCTAGAGATGAGCAAAAAAGGGTTAGAAATGGCCAAAAATAGCTTAAAATGGGTTAGATATAGCCAAAAAAGGGTTAAAATGGGTTAGTAGTGGGTAAAAAAGGGTTAGATGTAGCCGAAAACGGCTTAAAACGTCTGAGAACTGGGCCAAAAATGGGTCAGAAAAGAAAAAAAAAATGCTTATAATTAGCTGAATGCAGAAGAAAGTGTTTTAGAAAGAGCCAAAAACGGCTTTAAAAGGGTTAGATGTATGCAAAAATGGGTTAGAAATGGCCAAAAACGCCTTAAAATGGGATAGAAATAGTGAAAAATGGCTTAAAATGTGTTAGAAGTGTGTAAAAATGGTTTAGATAAACCCCAAAATGGTTTAAATCGTGTGAGCAATGGGCAAAAAGTGAGTTAGAAAAGGAAAGAAAAATGGTTTAAACCAGGTTGAAAGTCAGAAAAAATGGTGCAGAAAGACCCAAACGTGGCTTTATAAGGGCTAGAGATGAGCAGAAATGGGTTAGAAATGGCAAATGGCTTAAAAGAGGTTAGAGATGTGCCAGAAATGGTTAGAAATGGCCAAAACTGCTTTAAAGCAGGTTAGAGATGTGCAAAAATGGGCTAGAAATGGCCAAAAATGGATTCAAGTGGGTAAAGAAATGGGGAAAGCTGGGTTAGTAACAGAAAAAAAAACTAGCTTAAAACGGGTGGAAAGTGGGCAAAAATGGTTTAGAAAGAGTCAAAAATGCATTAAAAGGGTTCTAGACACGCAAAAATGGGATAGAAATGGCCAAAAAAGATTTAAAACGGGTTAGAAATGGACAAAAATTGGATTAGAAATGGCCAAAACCGGTTTAAAAAGGGTTAGAGGTAAGCAGAGATGAGTGAGAAATAGCCAAAACCGGCTTAAAAAAGGTTAGAGATGTGCAAAAAATGGGTCAGAAATGACCAGAGCTGGCTTTAAATGGGTTAGAAACGGCCAAAAAAGCTGTTAAAGCGGGTTAGAGATGTGCGAAAACGGGTTAGAAATGGCCTAAGTTGGCCAAAAGCGGGTTAGAAATGGCCAAAAAGGCTTTAAAGCAGGTTAGAGATGTGTGTGCAATGGTTAGAAATGGCAAAAATGGGTTAAAGCAGGTAAGAAATGGGGAAAAGTTGGTTAGAAAGGGAAGAGAAAAAACCTTAAAACGCGTGGAAAGTTGGCAAAAATCGTTCAGGTAGAGCAAAAAAAGGCTTAAAAAGGGTTAGAGCTGAGGAAAAATGGGTCATAAATGGCCAAAAGCGGCTTAAAGGTGGTTAGGTAGGGTAAAACTGGGGTAGGGATGGCCAAAAAATTGCTTAAAATGGGTTAGAAGTTTGCAAAACTGTGCTAGAAATGGCCAAAAAGGTTTAAATTGGGATAGAAATGGTGAAAAATGGCTTAAAATGCGTTAGGAGTGAGCAAAAATGGGTTAGATATAGCCGAAAACAGTTTAAATCGTGTGAGAAACAGGCAAAAAATGAGTTAGAAAAGAACTAAAATGGCTTAAAACGGGTTGAGAGCGAGAAAAAATCGTGTAGAAAGAGGCAAAAATGGCTTTAAAAGGGTTAGAGATGTGCAAAAATGGGTTAGAAATGGCAAAAAATGGCTTAAAAGGGCTTATAGATGTGCCAAAAATGGTTGGATATGGCCAAAAATGCTTTAAAGCAGGTTAGAGATGTGTAAAAGTGGTTAGAAATGGCCAAAAATGGATTAAAGCAGGTAATAATTGGGAGAAACTGTGTTAGAAACAGAAAAAAAAAAGCTTAAAAAGAGTTGAAGGAGGGCAAAAAATGGTTAAGATATAGCCAAAAAAGGCTTAAAAAGGGTTAGAGATATGCAAAAACTGGGATAGAAATGGCCAAAAAGGCTTTAAAGCAGGTTAGAGATGTGCAAAAACTGGTCAGAAATGGCCAAAAATGGATTAAAGCGGGAGAGAAATGGGAAAAACTGCTTTAGAAACAGAAAAAAAGCATAAAAAGTTTTGAATGAGGGAAAAAATGGTGAAGATATAGCCCAAAAAGGCTTAAAAAGGATAGAGATGTGCAAAAATGGGATAGAAATGGCCAAAACCTCTTTAAAATGTGTTAGAAATGGAGAAAAATGGGTTAGAATGGACAAAAAATGGATAAGAAATGGCCAAAAGTAGCTTAAAAGGGGTTAGAGATGTGCAAAAATGAGTTAGAAATGGCCAAGAATGGCATAAAACAGGTTAAGAATGGCCAAAAATGGGTTAGAAATGGCCAGAAAGGCTTTAAAGCAGGTAAGAGATGCGTAAAAAAAAAAATAAAAAATGGTTAGAAGTGGAAAAAAAATGGATTAAAGATGGTGAGAAATGCAGAAAACTGGGTTAGAAACAGAAAAAAAAAATAGCATAAACCGTGTTGAAAGTGGGCAAAAATGGTTTAGAAAGAACCAAAAATGGCTTTAAAAGGGTTAGAGATTTGCAAAAATGGAATAGAAATGGCCAAAATTTATTTAAAAAGCCTCAAAAATGGACAAAAAATGCATTAGAAATGGCCAAAACCGGCTTAAAAGGGTTAGAGGTATGCGAGAACGGTTTAGGAAAAGCCAAAATTGGCTTAAAAGGGGCTAGAGATGAGCAAAAAAAGGGTTAGAAATGGCCAAAAATAGCTTAAAATGGGTTAGATATAGCCAAAAAAGGGTTAAATGGGTTAGTAGTGGGTAAAAAAGGGTTAGATGTAGCCGAAAACGGCTTAAAACGTCTGAGAACTGGGCCAAAAATGGGTCAGAAAAGAAAAAAAAATGCTTATAATTAGCTGAATGCAGAAGAAAGTGTTTTAGAAAGAGCCAAAAACGGCTTTAAAAGGGTTAGATGTATGCAAAAATGGGTTAGAAATGGCCAAAAACGCCTTAAAATGGGATAGAAATAGTGAAAAATGGCTTAAAATGTGTTAGAAGTGTGTAAAAATGGTTTAGATAAACCCCAAAATGGTTTAAATCGTGTGAGCAATGGGCAAAAGTGAGTTAGAAAAGGAAAGAAAAATGGTTTAAACCAGGTTGAAAGTCAGAAAAAATGGTGCAGAAAGACCCAAACGTGGCTTTATAAGGGCTAGAGATGAGCAGAAATGGGTTAGAAATGGCAAATGGCTTAAAAGAGGTTAGAGATGTGCCAGAAATGGTTAGAAATGGCCAAAACTGCTTTAAAGCAGGTTAGAGATGTGCAAAAATGGGCTAGAAATGGCCAAAAATGGATTCAAGTGGGTAAAGAAATGGGGAAAGCTGGGTTAGTAACAGAAAAAAAAACTAGCTTAAAACGGGTGGAAAGTGGGCAAAAATGGTTTAGAAAGAGTCAAAAATGCATTAAAAGGGTTCTAGACACGCAAAAATGGGATAGAAATGGCCAAAAAAGATTTAAAACGGGTTAGAAATGGACAAAAATTGGATTAGAAATGGCCAAAACCGGTTTAAAAAGGGTTAGAGGTAAGCAGAGATGAGTGAGAAATAGCCAAAACCGGCTTAAAAAAGGTTAGAGATGTGCAAAAATGGGTCAGAAATGACCAGAGCTGGCTTAAAATGGGTTAGAAACGGCCAAAAAAAGCTTTAAAGCGGTTAGAGATGTGCGAAAACGGGTTAGAAATGGCCTAAGTTGGCCAAAAGCGGGTTAGAAATGGCCAAAAGGCTTTAAAGCAGGTTAGAGATGTGTGTGCAATGGTTAGAAATGGCAAAAATGGGTTAAAGCAGGTAAGAAATGGGGAAAAGTTGGTTAGAAAGGGAAGAGAAAAAACCTTAAAACGCGTGGAAAGTTGGCAAAAATCGTTCAGGTAGAGCAAAAAAAGGCTTAAAAAGGGTTAGAGCTGAGGAAAAATGGGTCATAAATGGCCAAAAGCGGCTTAAAGGTGGTTAGGTAGGGTAAAACTGGGGTAGGGATGGCCAAAAATTGCTTAAAATGGGTTAGAAGTTTGCAAAACTGTGCTAGAAATGGCCAAAAAGGTTTAAATTGGGATAGAAAGAAATGGTGAAAAATGGCTTAAAATGCGTTAGGAGTGAGCAAAAATGGGTTAGATATAGCCGAAAACAGTTTAAATCGTGTGAGAAACAGGCAAAAAATGAGTTAGAAAAGAACTAAAAATGGCTTAAAACGGGTTGAGAGCGAGAAAAAATCGTGTAGAAAGAGGCAAAAATGGCTTTAAAAGGGTTAGAGATGTGCAAAAATGGGTTAGAAATGGCAAAAAATGGCTTAAAAGGGCTTATAGATGTGCCAAAAATGGTTGGATATGGCCAAAAATGCTTTAAAGCAGGTTAGAGATGTGTAAAAGTGGGTTAGAAATGGCCAAAAATGGATTAAAGCAGGTAATAATTGAGAGAAACTGTGTTAGAAACAGAAAAAAAAAAGCTTAAAAAGAGTTGAAGGAGGGCAAAAATGGTTAAGATATAGCCAAAAAAGGCTTAAAAAGGGTTAGAGATATGCAAAAACTGGGATAGAAATGGCCAAAAAGGCTTTAAAGCAGGTTAGAGATGTGCAAAAACTGGTCAGAAATGGCCAAAAATGGATTAAAGCGGGAGAGAAATGGGAAAAACTGCTTTAGAAACAGAAAAAAAGCATAAAAAGTTTTGAATGAGGGAAAAAATGGTGAAGATATAGCCCAAAAAGGCTTAAAAAGGATTAGAGATGTGCAAAAATGGGATAGAAATGGCCAAAACCTCTTTAAAATGTGTTAGAAATGGAGAAAAATGGGTTAGAATGGACAAAAAATGGATAAGAAATGGCCAAAAGTAGCTTAAAAGGGGTTAGAGATGTGCAAAAATGAGTTAGAAATGGCCAAGAATGGCATAAAACAGGTTAAGAATGGCCAAAAATGGGTTAGAAATGGCCAGAAAGGCTTTAAAGCAGGTAAGAGATGCGTAAAAAAAAAAATAAAAAATGGTTAGAAGTGGAAAAAAAATGGATTAAAGATGGTGAGAAATGCAGAAAACTGGGTTAGAAACAGAAAAAAAAAATAGCATAAACCGTGTTGAAAGTGGGCAAAAATGGTTTAGAAAGAACCAAAAATGGCTTTAAAAGGGTTAGAGATTTGCAAAAATGGAATAGAAATGGCCAAAATTTATTTAAAAAGCCTCAAAAATGGACAAAAAATGCATTAGAAATGGCCAAAACCGGCTTAAAAGGGTTAGAGGTATGCGAGAACGGTTTAGGAAAAGCCAAAATTGGCTTAAAAGGGGCTAGAGATGAGCAAAAAAGGTTAGAAATGGCCAAAAATAGCTTAAAATGGGTTAGATATAGCCAAAAAAGGGTTAAAATGGGTTAGTAGTGGGTAAAAAAGGGTTAGATGTAGCCGAAAACGGCTTAAAACGTCTGAGAACTGGGCCAAAAATGGGTCAGAAAAGAAAAAAAAAATGCTTATAATTAGCTGAATGCAGAAGAAAGTGTTTTAGAAAGAGCCAAAAACGGCTTTAAAAGGGTTAGATGTATGCAAAAATGGGTTAGAAATGGCCAAAAACGCCTTAAAATGGGATAGAAATAGTGAAAAATGGCTTAAAATGTGTTAGAAGTGTGTAAAAATGGTTTAGATCAACCCCAAAATGGTTTAAATCGTGTGAGCAATGGGCAAAAAGTGAGTTAGAAAAGGAAAGAAAAATGGCTTAAACCAGCAGAAAAAATGGTGCAGAAAGACCCAAACGTGGCTTTATAAGGGCTAGAGATGAGCAGAAATGGGTTAGAAATGGCAAAGAATGGCTTAAAAGAGGTTAGAGATGTGCCAGAAATGGTTAGAAATGGCCAAAACTGCTTTAAAGCAGGTTAGAGATGTGCAAAAATGGGCTAGAAATGGCCAAAAATGGATTCAAGTGGGTAAAGAAATGGGGAAAGCTGGGTTAGTAACAGAAAAAAAAACTAGCTTAAAACGGGTGGAAAGTGGGCAAAAATGGTTTAGAAAGAGTCAAAAATGCATTAAAAGGGTTCTAGACACGCAAAAATGGGATAGAAATGGCCAAAAAAGATTTAAAACGGGTTAGAAATGGACAAAAATTGGATTAGAAATGGCCAAAACCGGTTTAAAAAGGGTTAGAGGTAAGCAGAGATGAGTGAGAAATAGCCAAAACCGGCTTAAAAAAGGTTAGAGATGTGCAAAAATGGGTCAGAAATGACCAGAGCTGGCTTAAAATGGGTTAGAAACGGCCAAAAAAGCTTTAAAGCGGGTTAGAGATGTGCGAAAACGGGTTAGAAATGGCCTAAGTTGGCCAAAAGCGGGTTAGAAATGGCCAAAAAGGCTTTAAAGCAGGTTAGAGATGTGTGTGCAATGGTTAGAAATGGCAAAAATGGGTTAAAGCAGGTAAGAAATGGGGAAAAGTTGGTTAGAAAGGGAAGAGAAAAAACCTTAAAACGCGTGGAAAGTTGGCAAAAATCGTTCAGGTAGAGCAAAAAAAGGCTTAAAAAGGGTTAGAGCTGAGGAAAAATGGGTCATAAATGGCCAAAAGCGGCTTAAAGGTGGTTAGGTAGGGTAAAACTGGGGTAGGGATGGCCAAAAATTGCTTAAAATGGGTTAGAAGTTTGCAAAACTGTGCTAGAAATGGCCAAAAAGGTTTAAATTGGGATAGAAATGGTGAAAAATGGCTTAAAATGCGTTAGGAGTGAGCAAAAATGGGTTAGATATAGCCGAAAACAGTTTAAATCGTGTGAGAAACAGGCAAAAAATGAGTTAGAAAAGAACTAAAAATGGCTTAAAACGGGTTGAGAGCGAGAAAAAATCGTGTAGAAAGAGGCAAAAATGGCTTTAAAAGGGTTAGAGATGTGCAAAAATGGGTTAGAAATGGCAAAAAATGGCTTAAAAGGGCTTATAGATGTGCCAAAAATGGTTGGATATGGCCAAAAATGCTTTAAAGCAGGTTAGAGATGTGTAAAAGTGGGTTAGAAATGGCCAAAAATGGATTAAAGCAGGTAATAATTGAGAGAAACTGTGTTAGAAACAGAAAAAAAAAAGCTTAAAAAGAGTTGAAGGAGGGCAAAAATGGTTAAGATATAGCCAAAAAAGGCTTAAAAAGGGTTAGAGATATGCAAAAACTGGGATAGAAATGGCCAAAAAGGCTTTAAAGCAGGTTAGAGATGTGCAAAAACTGGTCAGAAATGGCCAAAAATGGATTAAAGCGGGAGAGAAATGGGAAAAACTGCTTTAGAAACAGAAAAAAAGCATAAAAAGTTTTGAATGAGGGAAAAAATGGTGAAGATATAGCCCAAAAAGGCTTAAAAAGGATTAGAGATGTGCAAAAATGGGATAGAAATGGCCAAAACCTCTTTAAAATGTGTTAGAAATGGAGAAAAATGGGTTAGAATGGACAAAAAATGGATAAGAAATGGCCAAAAGTAGCTTAAAAGGGGTTAGAGATGTGCAAAAATGAGTTAGAAATGGCCAAGAATGGCATAAAACAGGTTAAGAATGGCCAAAAATGGGTTAGAAATGGCCAGAAAGGCTTTAAAGCAGGTAAGAGATGCGTAAAAAAAAAAATAAAAAATGGTTAGAAGTGGAAAAAAAATGGATTAAAGATGGTGAGAAATGCAGAAAACTGGGTTAGAAACAGAAAAAAAAAATAGCATAAACCGTGTTGAAAGTGGGCAAAAATGGTTTAGAAAGAACCAAAAATGGCTTTAAAAGGGTTAGAGATTTGCAAAAATGGAATAGAAATGGCCAAAATTTATTTAAAAAGCCTCAAAAATGGACAAAAAATGCATTAGAAATGGCCAAAACCGGCTTAAAAGGGTTAGAGGTATGCGAGAACGGTTTAGGAAAAGCCAAAATTGGCTTAAAAGGGGCTAGAGATGAGCAAAAAAGGGTTAGAAATGGCCAAAAATAGCTTAAAATGGGTTAGATATAGCCAAAAAAGGGTTAAAATGGGTTAGTAGTGGGTAAAAAAGGGTTAGATGTAGCCGAAAACGGCTTAAAACGTCTGAGAACTGGGCCAAAAATGGGTCAGAAAAGAAAAAAAAAATGCTTATAATTAGCTGAATGCAGAAGAAAGTGTTTTAGAAAGAGCCAAAAACGGCTTTAAAAGGGTTAGATGTATGCAAAAATGGGTTAGAAATGGCCAAAAACGCCTTAAAATGGGATAGAAATAGTGAAAAATGGCTTAAAATGTGTTAGAAGTGTGTAAAAATGGTTTAGATCAACCCCAAAATGGTTTAAATCGTGTGAGCAATGGGCAAAAAGTGAGTTAGAAAAGGAAAGAAAAATGGCTTAAACCAGCAGAAAAAATGGTGCAGAAAGACCCAAACGTGGCTTTATAAGGGCTAGAGATGAGCAGAAATGGGTTAGAAATGGCAAAGAATGGCTTAAAAGAGGTTAGAGATGTGCCAGAAATGGTTAGAAATGGCCAAAACTGCTTTAAAGCAGGTTAGAGATGTGCAAAAATGGGCTAGAAATGGCCAAAAATGGATTCAAGTGGGTAAAGAAATGGGGAAAGCTGGGTTAGTAACAGAAAAAAAACCTAGCTTAAAACGGGTGGAAAGTGGGCAAAAATGGTTTAGAAAGAGTCAAAAATGCATTAAAAGGGTTCTAGACACGCAAAAATGGGATAGAAATGGCCAAAAAAGATTTAAAACGGGTTAGAAATGGACAAAAATTGGATTAGAAATGGCCAAAACCGGTTTAAAAAGGGTTAGAGGTAAGCAGAGATGAGTGAGAAATAGCCAAAACCGGCTTAAAAAAGGTTAGAGATGTGCAAAAATGGGTCAGAAATGACCAGAGCTGGCTTAAAATGGGTTAGAAACGGCCAAAAAAGCTTTAAAGCGGGTTAGAGATGTGCGAAAACGGGTTAGAAATGGCCTAAGTTGGCCAAAAGCGGGTTAGAAATGGCCAAAAAGGCTTTAAAGCAGGTTAGAGATGTGTGTGCAATGGTTAGAAATGGCAAAAATGGGTTAAAGCAGGTAAGAAATGGGGAAAAGTTGGTTAGAAAGGGAAGAGAAAAAACCTTAAAACGCGTGGAAAGTTGGCAAAAATCGTTCAGGTAGAGCAAAAAAAGGCTTAAAAAGGGTTAGAGCTGAGGAAAAATGGGTCATAAATGGCCAAAAGCGGCTTAAAGGTGGTTAGGTAGGGTAAAACTGGGGTAGGGATGGCCAAAACTTGCTTAAAATGGGTTAGAAGTTTGCAAAACTGTGCTAGAAATGGCCAAAAAGGTTTAAATTGGGATAGAAATGGTGAAAAATGGCTTAAAATGCGTTAGGAGTGAGCAAAAATGGGTTAGATATAGCCGAAAACAGTTTAAATCGTGTGAGAAACAGGCAAAAAATGAGTTAGAAAAGAACTAAAAATGGCTTAAAACGGGTTGAGAGCGAGAAAAAATCGTGTAGAAAGAGGCAAAAATGGCTTTAAAAGGGTTAGAGATGTGCAAAAATGGGTTAGAAATGGCAAAAAATGGCTTAAAAGGGCTTATAGATGTGCCAAAAATGGTTGGATATGGCCAAAAATGCTTTAAAGCAGGTTAGAGATGTGTAAAAGTGGGTTAGAAATGGCCAAAAATGGATTAAAGCAGGTAATAATTGAGAGAAACTGTGTTAGAAACAGAAAAAAAAAAAGCTTAAAAAGAGTTGAAGGAGGGCAAAAATGGTTAAGATATAGCCAAAAAAGGCTTAAAAAGGGTTAGAGATATGCAAAAACTGGGATAGAAATGGCCAAAAAGGCTTTAAAGCAGGTTAGAGATGTGCAAAAACTGGTCAGAAATGGCCAAAAATGGATTAAAGCGGGAGAGAAATGGGAAAAACTGCTTTAGAAACAGAAAAAAAGCATAAAAAGTTTTGAATGAGGGAAAAAATGGTGAAGATATAGCCCAAAAAGGCTTAAAAAGGATTAGAGATGTGCAAAAATGGGATAGAAATGGCCAAAACCTCTTTAAAATGTGTTAGAAATGGAGAAAAATGGGTTAGAATGGACAAAAAATGGATAAGAAATGGCCAAAAGTAGCTTAAAAGGGGTTAGAGATGTGCAAAAATGAGTTAGAAATGGCCAAGAATGGCATAAAACAGGTTAAGAATGGCCAAAAATGGGTTAGAAATGGCCAGAAAGGCTTTAAAGCAGGTAAGAGATGCGTAAAAAAAAAAATAAAAAATGGTTAGAAGTGGAAAAAAAATGGATTAAAGATGGTGAGAAATGCAGAAAACTGGGTTAGAAACAGAAAAAAAAAATAGCATAAACCGTGTTGAAAGTGGGCAAAAATGGTTTAGAAAGAACCAAAAATGGCTTTAAAAGGGTTAGAGATTTGCAAAAATGGAATAGAAATGGCCAAAATTTATTTAAAAAGCCTCAAAAATGGACAAAAAATGCATTAGAAATGGCCAAAACCGGCTTAAAAGGGTTAGAGGTATGCGAGAACGGTTTAGGAAAAGCCAAAATTGGCTTAAAAGGGGCTAGAGATGAGCAAAAAAGGGTTAGAAATGGCCAAAAATAGCTTAAAATGGGTTAGATATAGCCAAAAAAGGGTTAAAATGGGTTAGTAGTGGGTAAAAAAGGGTTAGATGTAGCCGAAAACGGCTTAAAACGTCTGAGAACTGGGCCAAAAATGGGTCAGAAAAGAAAAAAAAAATGCTTATAATTAGCTGAATGCAGAAGAAAGTGTTTTAGAAAGAGCCAAAAACGGCTTTAAAAGGGTTAGATGTATGCAAAAATGGGTTAGAAATGGCCAAAAACGCCTTAAAATGGGATAGAAATAGTGAAAAATGGCTTAAAATGTGTTAGAAGTGTGTAAAAATGGTTTAGATAAACCCCAAAATGGTTTAAATCGTGTGAGCAATGGGCAAAAAGTGAGTTAGAAAAGGAAAGAAAAATGGCTTAAACCAGCAGAAAAAATGGTGCAGAAAGACCCAAACGTGGCTTTATAAGGGCTAGAGATGAGCAGAAATGGGTTAGAAATGGCAAAGAATGGCTTAAAAGAGGTTAGAGATGTGCCAGAAATGGTTAGAAATGGCCAAAACTGCTTTAAAGCAGGTTAGAGATGTGCAAAAATGGGCTAGAAATGGCCAAAAATGGATTCAAGTGGGTAAAGAAATGGGGAAAGCTGGGTTAGTAACAGAAAAAAAAACTAGCTTAAAACGGGTGGAAAGTGGGCAAAAATGGTTTAGAAAGAGTCAAAAATGCATTAAAAGGGTTCTAGACACGCAAAAATGGGATAGAAATGGCCAAAAAAGATTTAAAACGGGTTAGAAATGGACAAAAATTGGATTAGAAATGGCCAAAACCGGTTTAAAAAGGGTTAGAGGTAAGCAGAGATGAGTGAGAAATAGCCAAAACCGGCTTAAAAAAGGTTAGAGATGTGCAAAAATGGGTCAGAAATGACCAGAGCTGGCTTAAAATGGGTTAGAAACGGCCAAAAAAGCTTTAAAGCGGGTTAGAGATGTGCGAAAACGGGTTAGAAATGGCCTAAGTTGGCCAAAAGCGGGTTAGAAATGGCCAAAAAGGCTTTAAAGCAGGTTAGAGATGTGTGTGCAATGGTTAGAAATGGCAAAAATGGGTTAAAGCAGGTAAGAAATGGGGAAAAGTTGGTTAGAAAGGGAAGAGAAAAAACCTTAAAACGCGTGGAAAGTTGGCAAAAATCGTTCAGGTAGAGCAAAAAAAGGCTTAAAAAGGGTTAGAGCTGAGGAAAAATGGGTCATAAATGGCCAAAAGCGGCTTAAAGGTGGTTAGGTAGGGTAAAACTGGGGTAGGGATGGCCAAAAATTGCTTAAAATGGGTTAGAAGTTTGCAAAACTGTGCTAGAAATGGCCAAAAAGGTTTAAATTGGGATAGAAATGGTGAAAAATGGCTTAAAATGCGTTAGGAGTGAGCAAAAATGGGTTAGATATAGCCGAAAACAGTTTAAATCGTGTGAGAAACAGGCAAAAAATGAGTTAGAAAAGAACTAAAAATGGCTTAAAACGGGTTGAGAGCGAGAAAAAATCGTGTAGAAAGAGGCAAAAATGGCTTTAAAAGGGTTAGAGATGTGCAAAAATGGGTTAGAAATGGCAAAAAATGGCTTAAAAGGGCTTATAGATGTGCCAAAAATGGTTGGATATGGCCAAAAATGCTTTAAAGCAGGTTAGAGATGTGTAAAAGTGGGTTAGAAATGGCCAAAAATGGATTAAAGCAGGTAATAATTGAGAGAAACTGTGTTAGAAACAGAAAAAAAAAAAGCTTAAAAAGAGTTGAAGGAGGGCAAAAATGGTTAAGATATAGCCAAAAAAGGCTTAAAAAGGGTTAGAGATATGCAAAAACTGGGATAGAAATGGCCAAAAAGGCTTTAAAGCAGGTTAGAGATGTGCAAAAACTGGTCAGAAATGGCCAAAAATGGATTAAAGCGGGAGAGAAATGGGAAAAACTGCTTTAGAAACAGAAAAAAAGCATAAAAAGTTTTGAATGAGGGAAAAAATGGTGAAGATATAGCCCAAAAAGGCTTAAAAAGGATTAGAGATGTGCAAAAATGGGATAGAAATGGCCAAAACCTCTTTAAAATGTGTTAGAAATGGAGAAAAATGGGTTAGAATGGACAAAAAATGGATAAGAAATGGCCAAAAGTAGCTTAAAAGGGGTTAGAGATGTGCAAAAATGAGTTAGAAATGGCCAAGAATGGCATAAAACAGGTTAAGAATGGCCAAAAATGGGTTAGAAATGGCCAGAAAGGCTTTAAAGCAGGTAAGAGATGCGTAAAAAAAAAAAAAAAAATGGTTAGAAGTGGAAAAAAAATGGATTAAAGATGGTGAGAAATGCAGAAAACTGGGTTAGAAACAGAAAAAAAAAAATAGCATAAACCGTGTTGAAAGTGGGCAAAAATGGTTTAGAAAGAACCAAAAATGGCTTTAAAAGGGTTAGAGATTTGCAAAAATGGAATAGAAATGGCCAAAATTTATTTAAAAAGCCTCAAAAATGGACAAAAAATGCATTAGAAATGGCCAAAACCGGCTTAAAAGGGTTAGAGGTATGCGAGAACGGTTTAGGAAAAGCCAAAATTGGCTTAAAAGGGGCTAGAGATGAGCAAAAAAGGGTTAGAAATGGCCAAAAATAGCTTAAAATGGGTTAGATATAGCCAAAAAAGGGTTAAAATGGGTTAGTAGTGGGTAAAAAAGGGTTAGATGTAGCCGAAAACGGCTTAAAACGTCTGAGAACTGGGCCAAAAATGGGTCAGAAAAGAAAAAAAAAATGCTTATAATTAGCTGAATGCAGAAGAAAGTGTTTTAGAAAGAGCCAAAAACGGCTTTAAAAGGGTTAGATGTATGCAAAAATGGGTTAGAAATGGCCAAAAACGCCTTAAAATGGGATAGAAATAGTGAAAAATGGCTTAAAATGTGTTCGAAGTGTGTAAAAATGGTTTAGATAAACCCCAAAATGGTTTAAATCGTGTGAGCAATGGGCAAAAAGTGAGTTAGAAAAGGAAAGAAAAATGGTTTAAACCAGGTTGAAAGTCAGAAAAAATGGTGCAGAAAGACCCAAACGTGGCTTTATAAGGGCTAGAGATGAGCAGAAATGGGTTAGAAATGGCAAATGGCTTAAAAGAGGTTAGAGATGTGCCAGAAATGGTTAGAAATGGCCAAAACTGCTTTAAAGCAGGTTAGAGATGTGCAAAAATGGGCTAGAAATGGCCAAAAATGGATTCAAGTGGGTAAAGAAATGGGGAAAGCTGGGTTAGTAACAGAAAAAAAAACTAGCTTAAAACGGGTGGAAAGTGGGCAAAAATGGTTTAGAAAGAGTCAAAAATGCATTAAAAGGGTTCTAGACACGCAAAAATGGGATAGAAATGGCCAAAAAAGAATTAAAACGGGTTAGAAATGGACAAAAATTGGATTAGAAATGGCCAAAACCGGTTTAAAAAGGGTTAGAGGTAAGCAGAGATGAGTGAGAAATAGCCAAAACCGGCTTAAAAAAGGTTAGAGATGTGCAAAAATGGGTCAGAAATGACCAAAGCTGGCTTAAAATGGGTTAGAAACGGCCAAAAAAGCTTTAAAGCGGGTTAGAGATGTGCGAAAACGGGTTAGAAATGGCCTAAGTTGGCCAAAAGCGGGTTAGAAATGGCCAAAAATGGATTAAAGCAGGTAATAATTGGGAGAAACTGTGTTAGAAACAGAAAAAAAAAAGCTTAAAAAGAGTTGAAGGAGGGCAAAAATGGTTAAGATATAGCCAAAAAAGGCTTAAAAAGGGTTAGAGATATGCAAAAACTGGGATAGAAATGGCCAAAAAGGCTTTAAAGCAGGTTAGAGATGTGCAAAAACTGGTCAGAAATGGCCAAAAATGGATTAAAGCGGGAGAGAAATGGGAAAAACTGCTTTAGAAACAGAAAAAAAGCATAAAAAGTTTTGAATGAGGGAAAAAATGGTGAAGATATAGCCCAAAAAGGCTTAAAAAGGATTAGAGATGTGCAAAAATGGGATAGAAATGGCCAAAACCTCTTTAAAATGTGTTAGAAATGGAGAAAAATGGGTTAGAATGGACAAAAAATGGATAAGAAATGGCCAAAAGTAGCTTAAAAGGGGTTAGAGATGTGCAAAAATGAGTTAGAAATGGCCAAGAATGGCATAAAACAGGTTAAGAATGGCCAAAAATGGGTTAGAAATGGCCAGAAAGGCTTTAAAGCAGGTAAGAGATGCGTAAAAAAAAAAATAAAAAATGGTTAGAAGTGGAAAAAAAATGGATTAAAGATGGTGAGAAATGCAGAAAACTGGGTTAGAAACAGAAAAAAAAAATAGCATAAACCGTGTTGAAAGTGGGCAAAAATGGTTTAGAAAGAACCAAAAATGGCTTTAAAAGGGTTAGAGATTTGCAAAAATGGAATAGAAATGGCCAAAATTTATTTAAAAAGCCTCAAAAATGGACAAAAAATGCATTAGAAATGGCCAAAACCGGCTTAAAAGGGTTAGAGGTATGCGAGTACGGTTTAGGAAAAGCCAAAATTGGCTTAAAAGGGGCTAGAGATGAGCAAAAAAGGGTTAGAAATGGCCAAAAATAGCTTAAAATGGGTTAGATATAGCCAAAAAAGGGTTAAAATGGGTTAGTAGTGGGTAAAAAAGGGTTAGATGTAGCCGAAAACGGCTTAAAACGTCTGAGAACTGGGCCAAAAATGGGTCAGAAAAGAAAAAAAAAATGCTTATAATTAGCTGAATGCAGAAGAAAGTGTTTTAGAAAGAGCCAAAAACGGCTTTAAAAGGGTTAGATGTATGCAAAAATGGGTTAGAAATGGCCAAAAACGCCTTAAAATGGGATAGAAATAGTGAAAAATGGCTTAAAATGTGTTAGAAGTGTGTAAAAATGGTTTAGATAAACCCCAAAATGGTTTAAATCGTGTGAGCAATGGGCAAAAAGTGAGTTAGAAAAGGAAAGAAAAATGGTTTAAACCAGGTTGAAAGTCAGAAAAAATGGTGCAGAAAGACCCAAACGTGGCTTTATAAGGGCTAGAGATGAGCAGAAATGGGTTAGAAATGGCAAATGGCTTAAAAGAGGTTAGAGATGTGCCAGAAATGGTTAGAAATGGCCAAAACTGCTTTAAAGCAGGTTAGAGATGTGCAAAAATGGGCTAGAAATGGCCAAAAATGGATTCAAGTGGGTAAAGAAATGGGGAAAGCTGGGTTAGTAACAGAAAAAAAAACTAGCTTAAAACGGGTGGAAAGTGGGCAAAAATGGTTTAGAAAGAGTCAAAAATGCATTAAAAGGGTTCTAGACACGCAAAAATGGGATAGAAATGGCCAAAAAAGATTTAAAACGGGTTAGAAATGGACAAAAATTGGATTAGAAATGGCCAAAACCGGTTTAAAAAGGGTTAGAGGTAAGCAGAGATGAGTGAGAAATAGCCAAAACCGGCTTAAAAAAGGTTAGAGATGTGCAAAAATGGGTCAGAAATGACCAGAGCTGGCTTAAAATGGGTTAGAAACGGCCAAAAAAGCTTTAAAGCGGGTTAGAGATGTGCGAAAACGGGTTAGAAATGGCCTAAGTTGGCCAAAAGCGGGTTAGAAATGGCCAAAAAGGCTTTAAAGCAGGTTAGAGATGTGTGTGCAATGGTTAGAAATGGCAAAAATGGGTTAAAGCAGGTAAGAAATGGGGAAAAGTTGGTTAGAAAGGGAAGAGAAAAAACCTTAAAACGCGTGGAAAGTTGGCAAAAATCGTTCAGGTAGAGCAAAAAAAGGCTTAAAAAGGGTTAGAGCTGAGGAAAAATGGGTCATAAATGGCCAAAAGCGGCTTAAAGGTGGTTAGGTAGGGTAAAACTGGGGTAGGGATGGCCAAAACTTGCTTAAAATGGGTTAGAAGTTTGCAAAACTGTGCTAGAAATGGCCAAAAAGGTTTAAATTGGGATAGAAATGGTGAAAAATGGCTTAAAATGCGTTAGGAGTGAGCAAAAATGGGTTAGATATAGCCGAAAACAGTTTAAATCGTGTGAGAAACAGGCAAAAAATGAGTTAGAAAAGAACTAAAAATGGCTTAAAACGGGTTGAGAGCGAGAAAAAATCGTGTAGAAAGAGGCAAAAATGGCTTTAAAAGGGTTAGAGATGTGCAAAAATGGGTTAGAAATGGCAAAAAATGGCTTAAAAGGGCTTATAGATGTGCCAAAAATGGTTGGATATGGCCAAAAATGCTTTAAAGCAGGTTAGAGATGTGTAAAAGTGGGTTAGAAATGGCCAAAAATGGATTAAAGCAGGTAATAATTGAGAGAAACTGTGTTAGAAACAGAAAAAAAAAAGCTTAAAAAGAGTTGAAGGAGGGCAAAAATGGTTAAGATATAGCCAAAAAAGGCTTAAAAAGGGTTAGAGATATGCAAAAACTGGGATAGAAATGGCCAAAAAGGCTTTAAAGCAGGTTAGAGATGTGCAAAAACTGGTCAGAAATGGCCAAAAATGGATTAAAGCGGGAGAGAAATGGGAAAAACTGCTTTAGAAACAGAAAAAAAGCATAAAAAGTTTTGAATGAGGGAAAAAATGGTGAAGATATAGCCCAAAAAGGCTTAAAAAGGATTAGAGATGTGCAAAAATGGGATAGAAATGGCCAAAACCTCTTTAAAATGTGTTAGAAATGGAGAAAAATGGGTTAGAATGGACAAAAAATGGATAAGAAATGGCCAAAAGTAGCTTAAAAGGGGTTAGAGATGTGCAAAAATGAGTTAGAAATGGCCAAGAATGGCATAAAACAGGTTAAGAATGGCCAAAAATGGGTTAGAAATGGCCAGAAAGGCTTTAAAGCAGGTAAGAGATGCGTAAAAAAAAAAATAAAAAATGGTTAGAAGTGGAAAAAAAATGGATTAAAGATGGTGAGAAATGCAGAAAACTGGGTTAGAAACAGAAAAAAAAAATAGCATAAACCGTGTTGAAAGTGGGCAAAAATGGTTTAGAAAGAACCAAAAATGGCTTTAAAAGGGTTAGAGATTTGCAAAAATGGAATAGAAATGGCCAAAATTTATTTAAAAAGCCTCAAAAATGGACAAAAAATGCATTAGAAATGGCCAAAACCGGCTTAAAAGGGTTAGAGGTATGCGAGAACGGTTTAGGAAAAGCCAAAATTGGCTTAAAAGGGGCTAGAGATGAGCAAAAAAGGGTTAGAAATGGCCAAAAATAGCTTAAAATGGGTTAGATATAGCCAAAAAAGGGTTAAAATGGGTTAGTAGTGGGTAAAAAAGGGTTAGATGTAGCCGAAAACGGCTTAAAACGTCTGAGAACTGGGCCAAAAATGGGTCAGAAAAGAAAAAAAAAATGCTTATAATTAGCTGAATGCAGAAGAAAGTGTTTTAGAAAGAGCCAAAAACGGCTTTAAAAGGGTTAGATGTATGCAAAAATGGGTTAGAAATGGCCAAAAACGCCGTAAAATGGGATAGAAATAGTGAAAAATGGCTTAAAATGTGTTAGAAGTGTGTAAAAATGGTTTAGATCAACCCCAAAATGGTTTAAATCGTGTGAGCAATGGGCAAAAAGTGAGTTAGAAAAGGAAAGAAAAATGGCTTAAACCAGCAGAAAAAATGGTGCAGAAAGACCCAAACGTGGCTTTATAAGGGCTAGAGATGAGCAGAAATGGGTTAGAAATGGCAAAGAATGGCTTAAAAGAGGTTAGAGATGTGCCAGAAATGGTTAGAAATGGCCAAAACTGCTTTAAAGCAGGTTAGAGATGTGCAAAAATGGGCTAGAAATGGCCAAAAATGGATTCAAGTGGGTAAAGAAATGGGGAAAGCTGGGTTAGTAACAGAAAAAAAAACTAGCTTAAAACGGGTGGAAAGTGGGCAAAAATGGTTTAGAAAGAGTCAAAAATGCATTAAAAGGGTTCTAGACACGCAAAAATGGGATAGAAATGGCCAAAAAAGATTTAAAACGGGTTAGAAATGGACAAAAATTGGATTAGAAATGGCCAAAACCGGTTTAAAAAGGGTTAGAGGTAAGCAGAGATGAGTGAGAAATAGCCAAAACCGGCTTAAAAAAGGTTAGAGATGTGCAAAAATGGGTCAGAAATGACCAGAGCTGGCTTAAAATGGGTTAGAAACGGCCAAAAAAGCTTTAAAGCGGGTTAGAGATGTGCGAAAACGGGTTAGAAATGGCCTAAGTTGGCCAAAAGCGGGTTAGAAATGGCCAAAAAGGCTTTAAAGCAGGTTAGAGATGTGTGTGCAATGGTTAGAAATGGCAAAAATGGGTTAAAGCAGGTAAGAAATGGGGAAAAGTTGGTTAGAAAGGGAAGAGAAAAAACCTTAAAACGCGTGGAAAGTTGGCAAAAATCGTTCAGGTAGAGCAAAAAAAGGCTTAAAAAGGGTTAGAGCTGAGGAAAAATGGGTCATAAATGGCCAAAAGCGGCTTAAAGGTGGTTAGGTAGGGTAAAACTGGGGTAGGGATGGCCAAAACTTGCTTAAAATGGGTTAGAAGTTTGCAAAACTGTGCTAGAAATGGCCAAAAAGGTTTAAATTGGGATAGAAATGGTGAAAAATGGCTTAAAATGCGTTAGGAGTGAGCAAAAATGGGTTAGATATAGCCGAAAACAGTTTAAATCGTGTGAGAAACAGGCAAAAAATGAGTTAGAAAAGAACTAAAAATGGCTTAAAACGGGTTGAGAGCGAGAAAAAATCGTGTAGAAAGAGGCAAAAATGGCTTTAAAAGGGTTAGAGATGTGCAAAAATGGGTTAGAAATGGCAAAAAATGGCTTAAAAGGGCTTATAGATGTGCCAAAAATGGTTGGATATGGCCAAAAATGCTTTAAAGCAGGTTAGAGATGTGTAAAAGTGGGTTAGAAATGGCCAAAAATGGATTAAAGCAGGTAATAATTGAGAGAAACTGTGTTAGAAACAGAAAAAAAAAAGCTTAAAAAGAGTTGAAGGAGGGCAAAAATGGTTAAGATATAGCCAAAAAAGGCTTAAAAAGGGTTAGAGATATGCAAAAACTGGGATAGAAATGGCCAAAAAGGCTTTAAAGCAGGTTAGAGATGTGCAAAAACTGGTCAGAAATGGCCAAAAATGGATTAAAGCGGGAGAGAAATGGGAAAAACTGCTTTAGAAACAGAAAAAAAGCATAAAAAGTTTTGAATGAGGGAAAAAATGGTGAAGATATAGCCCAAAAAGGCTTAAAAAGGATTAGAGATGTGCAAAAATGGGATAGAAATGGCCAAAACCTCTTTAAAATGTGTTAGAAATGGAGAAAAATGGGTTAGAATGGACAAAAAATGGATAAGAAATGGCCAAAAGTAGCTTAAAAGGGGTTAGAGATGTGCAAAAATGAGTTAGAAATGGCCAAGAATGGCATAAAACAGGTTAAGAATGGCCAAAAATGGGTTAGAAATGGCCAGAAAGGCTTTAAAGCAGGTAAGAGATGCGTAAAAAAAAAATAAAAAATGGTTAGAAGTGGAAAAAAAATGGATTAAAGATGGTGAGAAATGCAGAAAACTGGGTTAGAAACAGAAAAAAAAAATAGCATAAACCGTGTTGAAAGTGGGCAAAAATGGTTTAGAAAGAACCAAAAATGGCTTTAAAAGGGTTAGAGATTTGCAAAAATGGAATAGAAATGGCCAAAATTTATTTAAAAAGCCTCAAAAATGGACAAAAAATGCATTAGAAATGGCCAAAACCGGCTTAAAAGGGTTAGAGGTATGCGAGAACGGTTTAGGAAAAGCCAAAATTGGCTTAAAAGGGGCTAGAGATGAGCAAAAAAGGGTTAGAAATGGCCAAAAATAGCTTAAAATGGGTTAGATATAGCCAAAAAAGGGTTAAAATGGGTTAGTAGTGGGTAAAAAAGGGTTAGATGTAGCCGAAAACGGCTTAAAACGTCTGAGAACTGGGCCAAAAATGGGTCAGAAAAGAAAAAAAAAATGCTTATAATTAGCTGAATGCAGAAGAAAGTGTTTTAGAAAGAGCCAAAAACGGCTTTAAAAGGGTTAGATGTATGCAAAAATGGGTTAGAAATGGCCAAAAACGCCTTAAAATGGGATAGAAATAGTGAAAAATGGCTTAAAATGTGTTAGAAGTGTGTAAAAATGGTTTAGATAAACCCCAAAATGGTTTAAATCGTGTGAGCAATGGGCAAAAAGTGAGTTAGAAAAGGAAAGAAAAATGGTTTAAACCAGGTTGAAAGTCAGAAAAAATGGTGCAGAAAGACCCAAACGTGGCTTTATAAGGGCTAGAGATGAGCAGAAATGGGTTAGAAATGGCAAATGGCTTAAAAGAGGTTAGAGATGTGCCAGAAATGGTTAGAAATGGCCAAAACTGCTTTAAAGCAGGTTAGAGATGTGCAAAAATGGGCTAGAAATGGCCAAAAATGGATTCAAGTGGGTAAAGAAATGGGGAAAGCTGGGTTAGTAACAGAAAAAAAAACTAGCTTAAAACGGGTGGAAAGTGGGCAAAAATGGTTTAGAAAGAGTCAAAAATGCATTAAAAGGGTTCTAGACACGCAAAAATGGGATAGAAATGGCCAAAAAAGATTTAAAACGGGTTAGAAATGGACAAAAATTGGATTAGAAATGGCCAAAACCGGTTTAAAAAGGGTTAGAGGTAAGCAGAGATGAGTGAGAAATAGCCAAAACCGGCTTAAAAAAGGTTAGAGATGTGCAAAAATGGGTCAGAAATGACCAAAGCTGGCTTAAAATGGGTTAGAAACGGCCAAAAAAGCTTTAAAGCGGGTTAGAGATGTGCGAAAACGGGTTAGAAATGGCCTAAGTTGGCCAAAAGCGGGTTAGAAATGGCCAAAAATGGATTAAAGCAGGTAATAATTGGGAGAAACTGTGTTAGAAACAGAAAAAAAAAAGCTTAAAAAGAGTTGAAGGAGGGCAAAAATGGTTAAGATATAGCCAAAAAAGGCTTAAAAAGGGTTAGAGATATGCAAAAACTGGGATAGAAATGGCCAAAAAGGCTTTAAAGCAGGTTAGAGATGTGCAAAAACTGGTCAGAAATGGCCAAAAATGGATTAAAGCGGGAGAGAAATGGGAAAAACTGCTTTAGAAACAGAAAAAAAGCATAAAAAGTTTTGAATGAGGGAAAAAATGGTGAAGATATAGCCCAAAAAGGCTTAAAAAGGATTAGAGATGTGCAAAAATGGGATAGAAATGGCCAAAACCTCTTTAAAATGTGTTAGAAATGGAGAAAAATGGGTTAGAATGGACAAAAAATGGATAAGAAATGGCCAAAAGTAGCTTAAAAGGGGTTAGAGATGTGCAAAAATGAGTTAGAAATGGCCAAGAATGGCATAAAACAGGTTAAGAATGGCCAAAAATGGGTTAGAAATGGCCAGAAAGGCTTTAAAGCAGGTAAGAGATGCGTAAAAAAAAAAATAAAAAATGGTTAGAAGTGGAAAAAAAATGGATTAAAGATGGTGAGAAATGCAGAAAACTGGGTTAGAAACAGAAAAAAAAAATAGCATAAACCGTGTTGAAAGTGGGCAAAAATGGTTTAGAAAGAACCAAAAATGGCTTTAAAAGGGTTAGAGATTTGCAAAAATGGAATAGAAATGGCCAAAATTTATTTAAAAAGCCTCAAAAATGGACAAAAAATGCATTAGAAATGGCCAAAACCGGCTTAAAAGGGTTAGAGGTATGCGAGAACGGTTTAGGAAAAGCCAAAATTGGCTTAAAAGGGGCTAGAGATGAGCAAAAAAGGGTTAGAAATGGCCAAAAATAGCTTAAAATGGGTTAGATATAGCCAAAAAAGGGTTAAAATGGGTTAGTAGTGGGTAAAAAAGGGTTAGATGTAGCCGAAAACGGCTTAAAACGTCTGAGAACTGGGCCAAAAATGGGTCAGAAAAGAAAAAAAAAATGCTTATAATTAGCTGAATGCAGAAGAAAGTGTTTTAGAAAGAGCCAAAAACGGCTTTAAAAGGGTTAGATGTATGCAAAAATGGGTTAGAAATGGCCAAAAACGCCTTAAAATGGGATAGAAATAGTGAAAAATGGCTTAAAATGTGTTAGAAGTGTGTAAAAATGGTTTAGATCAACCCCAAAATGGTTTAAATCGTGTGAGCAATGGGCAAAAAGTGAGTTAGAAAAGGAAAGAAAAATGGCTTAAACCAGCAGAAAAAATGGTGCAGAAAGACCCAAACGTGGCTTTATAAGGGCTAGAGATGAGCAGAAATGGGTTAGAAATGGCAAAGAATGGCTTAAAAGAGGTTAGAGATGTGCCAGAAATGGTTAGAAATGGCCAAAACTGCTTTAAAGCAGGTTAGAGATGTGCAAAAATGGGCTAGAAATGGCCAAAAATGGATTCAAGTGGGTAAAGAAATGGGGAAAGCTGGGTTAGTAACAGAAAAAAAAACTAGCTTAAAACGGGTGGAAAGTGGGCAAAAATGGTTTAGAAAGAGTCAAAAATGCATTAAAAGGGTTCTAGACACGCAAAAATGGGATAGAAATGGCCAAAAAAGATTTAAAACGGGTTAGAAATGGACAAAAATTGGATTAGAAATGGCCAAAACCGGTTTAAAAAGGGTTAGAGGTAAGCAGAGATGAGTGAGAAATAGCCAAAACCGGCTTAAAAAAGGTTAGAGATGTGCAAAAATGGGTCAGAAATGACCAGAGCTGGCTTAAAATGGGTTAGAAACGGCCAAAAAAGCTTTAAAGCGGGTTAGAGATGTGCGAAAACGGGTTAGAAATGGCCTAAGTTGGCCAAAAGCGGGTTAGAAATGGCCAAAAAGGCTTTAAAGCAGGTTAGAGATGTGTGTGCAATGGTTAGAAATGGCAAAAATGGGTTAAAGCAGGTAAGAAATGGGGAAAAGTTGGTTAGAAAGGGAAGAGAAAAAACCTTAAAACGCGTGGAAAGTTGGCAAAAATCGTTCAGGTAGAGCAAAAAAAGGCTTAAAAAGGGTTAGAGCTGAGGAAAAATGGGTCATAAATGGCCAAAAGCGGCTTAAAGGTGGTTAGGTAGGGTAAAACTGGGGTAGGGATGGCCAAAACTTGCTTAAAATGGGTTAGAAGTTTGCAAAACTGTGCTAGAAATGGCCAAAAAGGTTTAAATTGGGATAGAAATGGTGAAAAATGGCTTAAAATGCGTTAGGAGTGAGCAAAAATGGGTTAGATATAGCCGAAAACAGTTTAAATCGTGTGAGAAACAGGCAAAAAATGAGTTAGAAAAGAACTAAAAATGGCTTAAAACGGGTTGAGAGCGAGAAAAAATCGTGTAGAAAGAGGCAAAAATGGCTTTAAAAGGGTTAGAGATGTGCAAAAATGGGTTAGAAATGGCAAAAAATGGCTTAAAAGGGCTTATAGATGTGCCAAAAATGGTTGGATATGGCCAAAAATGCTTTAAAGCAGGTTAGAGATGTGTAAAAGTGGGTTAGAAATGGCCAAAAATGGATTAAAGCAGGTAATAATTGAGAGAAACTGTGTTAGAAACAGAAAAAAAAAAGCTTAAAAAGAGTTGAAGGAGGGCAAAAATGGTTAAGATATAGCCAAAAAAGGCTTAAAAAGGGTTAGAGATATGCAAAAACTGGGATAGAAATGGCCAAAAAGGCTTTAAAGCAGGTTAGAGATGTGCAAAAACTGGTCAGAAATGGCCAAAAATGGATTAAAGCGGGAGAGAAATGGGAAAAACTGCTTTAGAAACAGAAAAAAAGCATAAAAAGTTTTGAATGAGGGAAAAAATGGTGAAGATATAGCCCAAAAAGGCTTAAAAAGGATTAGAGATGTGCAAAAATGGGATAGAAATGGCCAAAACCTCTTTAAAATGTGTTAGAAATGGAGAAAAATGGGTTAGAATGGACAAAAAATGGATAAGAAATGGCCAAAAGTAGCTTAAAAGGGGTTAGAGATGTGCAAAAATGAGTTAGAAATGGCCAAGAATGGCATAAAACAGGTTAAGAATGGCCAAAAATGGGTTAGAAATGGCCAGAAAGGCTTTAAAGCAGGTAAGAGATGCGTAAAAAAAAAATAAAAAATGGTTAGAAGTGGAAAAAAAATGGATTAAAGATGGTGAGAAATGCAGAAAACTGGGTTAGAAACAGAAAAAAAAAATAGCATAAACCGTGTTGAAAGTGGGCAAAAATGGTTTAGAAAGAACCAAAAATGGCTTTAAAAGGGTTAGAGATTTGCAAAAATGGAATAGAAATGGCCAAAATTTATTTAAAAAGCCTCAAAAATGGACAAAAAATGCATTAGAAATGGCCAAAACCGGCTTAAAAGGGTTAGAGGTATGCGAGAACGGTTTAGGAAAAGCCAAAATTGGCTTAAAAGGGGCTAGAGATGAGCAAAAAAGGGTTAGAAATGGCCAAAAATAGCTTAAAATGGGTTAGATATAGCCAAAAAAGGGTTAAAATGGGTTAGTAGTGGGTAAAAAAGGGTTAGATGTAGCCGAAAACGGCTTAAAACGTCTGAGAACTGGGCCAAAAATGGGTCAGAAAAGAAAAAAAAAATGCTTATAATTAGCTGAATGCAGAAGAAAGTGTTTTAGAAAGAGCCAAAAACGGCTTTAAAAGGGTTAGATGTATGCAAAAATGGGTTAGAAATGGCCAAAAACGCCTTAAAATGGGATAGAAATAGTGAAAAATGGCTTAAAATGTGTTAGAAGTGTGTAAAAATGGTTTAGATCAACCCCAAAATGGTTTAAATCGTGTGAGCAATGGGCAAAAAGTGAGTTAGAAAAGGAAAGAAAAATGGCTTAAACCAGGTTGAAAGTCAGAAAAAATGGTGCAGAAAGACCCAAACGTGGCTTTATAAGGGCTAGAGATGAGCAGAAATGGGTTAGAAATGGCAAAGAATGGCTTAAAAGAGGTTAGAGATGTGCCAGAAATGGTTAGAAATGGCCAAAACTGCTTTAAAGCAGGTTAGAGATGTGCAAAAATGGGCTAGAAATGGCCAAAAATGGATTCAAGTGGGTAAAGAAATGGGGAAAGCTGGGTTAGTAACAGAAAAAAAAACTAGCTTAAAACGGGTGGAAAGTGGGCAAAAATGGTTTAGAAAGAGTCAAAAATGCATTAAAAGGGTTCTAGGCACGCAAAAATGGGATAGAAATGGCCAAAAAAGATTTAAAACGGGTTAGAAATGGACAAAAATTGGATTAGAAATGGCCAAAACCGGTTTAAAAAGGGTTAGAGGTAAGCAGAGATGAGTGAGAAATAGCCAAAACCGGCTTAAAAAAGGTTAGAGATGTGCAAAAATGGGTCAGAAATGACCAAAGCTGGCTTAAAATGGGTTAGAAACGGCCAAAAAAGCTTTAAAGCGGGTTAGAGATGTGCGAAAACGCGTTAGAAATGGCCTAAGTTGGCCAAAAGCGGGTTAGAAATGGCCAAAAAGGCTTTAAAGCAGGTTAGAGATGTGTGTGCAATGGTTAGAAATGGCAAAAATGGGTTAAAGCAGGTAAGAAATGGGGAAAACTTGGTTAGAAAGGGAAGAGAAAAAACCTTAAAACGCGTGGGAAGTTGGCAAAAATCGTTCAGGTAGAGCAAAAAAAAGGCTTAAAAAGGGTTAGAGCTGAGGAAAAATGGGTCATAAATGGCCAAAAGCGGCTTAAAGGTGGTTAGGTAGGGTAAAACTGGGGTAGGGATGGCCAAAAATTGCTTAAAATGGGTTAGAAGTTTGCAAAACTGTGCTAGAAATGGCCAAAAAGGTTTAAATTGGGATAGAAATGGTGAAAAATGGCTTAAAATGCGTTAGGAGTGAGCAAAAATGGGTTAGATATAGCCGAAAACAGTTTAAATCGTGTGAGAAACAGGCAAAAAATGAGTTAGAAAAGAACTAAAAATGGCTTAAAACGGGTTGAGAGCGAGAAAAAATCGTGTAGAAAGAGGCAAAAATGGCTTTAAAAGGGTTAGAGATGTGCAAAAATGGGTTAGAAATGGCAAAAAATGGCTTAAAAGGGCTTATAGATGTGCCAAAAATGGTTGGATATGGCCAAAAATGCTTTAAAGCAGGTTAGAGATGTGTAAAAGTGGGTTAGAAATGGCCAAAAATGGATTAAAGCAGGTAATAATTGAGAGAAACTGTGTTAGAAACAGAAAAAAAAAAGCTTAAAAAGAGTTGAAGGAGGGCAAAAATGGTTAAGATATAGCCAAAAAAGGCTTAAAAAGGGTTAGAGATATGCAAAAACTGGGATAGAAATGGCCAAAAAGGCTTTAAAGCAGGTTAGAGATGTGCAAAAACTGGTCAGAAATGGCCAAAAATGGATTAAAGCGGGAGAGAAATGGGAAAAACTGCTTTAGAAACAGAAAAAAAGCATAAAAAGTTTTGAATGAGGGAAAAAATGGTGAAGATATAGCCCAAAAAGGCTTAAAAAGGATTAGAGATGTGCAAAAATGGGATAGAAATAGCCAAGAATGGCATAAAACAGGTTAAGAATGGCCAAAAATGGGTTAGAAATGGCCAGAAAGGCTTTAAAGCAGGTAAGAGATGCGTAAAAAAAAAAAAAAAAAAAATGGTTAGAAGTGGAAAAAACATGGATTAAAGATGGTGAGAAATGCAGAAAACTGGGTTAGAAACAGAAAAAAAAAATAGCATAAACCGTGTTGAAAGTGGGCAAAAATGGTTTAGAAAGAACCAAAAATGGCTTTAAAAGGGTTAGAGATTTGCAAAAATGGAATAGAAATGGCCAAAATTTATTTAAAAAGCCTCAAAAATGGACAAAAAATGCATTAGAAATGGCCAAAACCGGCTTAAAAGGGTTAGAGGTATGCGAGAACGGTTTAGGAAAAGCCAAAATTGGCTTAAAAGGGGCTAGAGATGAGCAAAAAAGGGTTAGAAATGGCCAAAAATAGCTTAAAATGGGTTAGATATAGCCAAAAAAGGGTTAAAATGGGTTAGTAGTGGGTAAAAAAGGGTTAGATGTAGCCGAAAACGGCTTAAAACGTCTGAGAACTGGGCCAAAAATGGGTCAGAAAAGAAAAAAAAAATGCTTATAATTAGCTGAATGCAGAAGAAAGTGTTTTAGAAAGAGCCAAAAACGGCTTTAAAAGGGTTAGATGTATGCAAAAATGGGTTAGAAATGGCCAAAAACACCTTAAAATGGGATAGAAATAGTGAAAAATGGCTTAAAATGTGTTAGAAGTGTGTAAAAATGGTTTAGATCAACCCCACAATGGTTTAAATCGTGTGAGCAATGGGCAAAAAGTGAGTTAGAAAAGGAAAGAAAAATGGCTTAAACCAGGTTGAAAGTCAGAAAAAATGGTGCAGAAAGACCCAAACGTGGCTTTATAAGGGCTAGAGATGAGCAGAAATGGGTTAGTAATGGCAAAGAATGGCTTAAAAGAGGTTAGAGATGTGCCAGAAATGGTTAGAAATGGCCAAAACTGCTTTAAAGCAGGTTAGAGATGTGCAAAAATGGGCTAGAAATGGCCAAAAATGGATTCAAGTGGGTAAAGAAATGGGGAAAGCTGGGTTAGTAACAGAAAAAAAAAACTAGCTTAAAACGGGTGGAAAGTGGGCAAAAATGGTTTAGAAAGAGTCAAAAATGCATTAAAAGGGTTCTAGACACGCAAAAATGGGATAGAAATGGCCAAAAAAGATTTAAAACGGGTTAGAAATGGACAAAAATTGGATTAGAAATGGCCAAAACCGGTTTAAAAAGGGTTAGAGGTAAGCAGAGATGAGTGAGAAATAGCCAAAACCGGCTTAAAAAAGGTTAGAGATGTGCAAAAATGGGTCAGAAATGACCAAAGCTGGCTTAAAATGGGTTAGAAACGGCCAAAAAAGCTTTAAAGCGGGTTAGAGATGTGCGAAAACGCGTTAGAAATGGCCTAAGTTGGCCAAAAGCGGGTTAGAAATGGCCAAAAAGGCTTTAAAGCAGGTTAGAGATGTGTGTGCAATGGTTAGAAATGGCAAAAATGGGTTAAAGCAGGTAAGAAATGGGGAAAAGTTGGTTAGAAAGGGAAGAGAAAAAACCTTAAAACGCGTGGAAAGTTGGCAAAAATCGTTCAGGTAGAGCAAAAAAAGGCTTAAAAAGGGTTAGAGCTGAGGAAAAATGGGTCATAAATGGCCAAAAGCGGCTTAAAGGTGGTTAGGTAGGGTAAAACTGGGGTAGGGATGGCCAAAAATTGCTTAAAATGGGTTAGAAGTTTGCAAAACTGTGCTAGAAATGGCCAAAAAGGTTTAAATTGGGATAGAAATGGTGAAAAATGGCTTAAAATGCGTTAGGAGTGAGCAAAAATGGGTTAGATATAGCCGAAAACAGTTTAAATCGTGTGAGAAACAGGCAAAAAATGAGTTAGAAAAGAACTAAAAATGGCTTAAAACGGGTTGAGAGCGAGAAAAAATCGTGTAGAAAGAGGCAAAAATGGCTTTAAAAGGGTTAGAGATGTGCAAAAATGGGTTAGAAATGGCAAAAAATGGCTTAAAAGGGCTTATAGATGTGCCAAAAATGGTTGGATATGGCCAAAAATGCTTTAAAGCAGGTTAGAGATGTGTAAAAGTGGGTTAGAAATGGCCAAAAATGGATTAAAGCAGGTAATAATTGAGAGAAACTGTGTTAGAAACAGAAAAAAAAAAGCTTAAAAAGAGTTGAAGGAGGGCAAAAATGGTTAAGATATAGCCAAAAAAGGCTTAAAAAGGGTTAGAGATATGCAAAAACTGGGATAGAAATGGCCAAAAAGGCTTTAAAGCAGGTTAGAGATGTGCAAAAACTGGTCAGAAATGGCCAAAAATGGATTAAAGCGGGAGAGAAATGGGAAAAACTGCTTTAGAAACAGAAAAAAAGCATAAAAAGTTTTGAATGAGGGAAAAAATGGTGAAGATATAGCCCAAAAAGGCTTAAAAAGGATTAGAGATGTGCAAAAATGGGATAGAAATGGCCAAAACCTCTTTAAAATGTGTTAGAAATGGAGAAAAATGGGTTAGAATGGACAAAAAATGGATAAGAAATGGCCAAAAGTAGCTTAAAAGGGGTTAGAGATGTGCAAAAATGAGTTAGAAATGGCCAAGAATGGCATAAAACAGGTTAAGAATGGCCAAAAATGGGTTAGAAATGGCCAGAAAGGCTTTAAAGCAGGTAAGAGATGCGTAAAAAAAAAAAAAAAAATGGTTAGAAGTGGAAAAAAAATGGATTAAAGATGGTGAGAAATGCAGAAAACTGGGTTAGAAACAGAAAAAAAAATTAGCATAAACCGTGTTGAAAGTGGGCAAAAATGGTTTAGAAAGAACCAAAAATGGCTTTAAAAGGGTTAGAGATTTGCAAAAATGGAATAGAAATGGCCAAAATTTATTTAAAAAGCCTCAAAAATGGACAAAAAATGCATTAGAAATGGCCAAAACCGGCTTAAAAGGGTTAGAGGTATGCGAGAACGGTTTAGGAAAAGCCAAAATTGGCTTAAAAGGGGCTAGAGATGAGCAAAAAAGGGTTAGAAATGGCCAAAAATAGCTTAAAATGGGTTAGATATAGCCAAAAAAGGGTTAAAATGGGTTAGTAGTGGGTAAAAAAGGGTTAGATGTAGCCGAAAACGGCTTAAAACGTCTGAGAACTGGGCCAAAAATGGGTCAGAAAAGAAAAAAAAAATGCTTATAATTAGCTGAATGCAGAAGAAAGTGTTTTAGAAAGAGCCAAAAACGGCTTTAAAAGGGTTAGATGTATGCAAAAATGGGTTAGAAATGGCCAAAAACGCCTTAAAATGGGATAGAAATAGTGAAAAATGGCTTAAAATGTGTTAGAAGTGTGTAAAAATGGTTTAGATAAACCCCAAAATGGTTTAAATCGTGTGAGCAATGGGCAAAAAGTGAGTTAGAAAAGGAAAGAAAAATGGTTTAAACCAGGTTAAAAGTCAGAAAAAATGGTGCAGAAAGACCCAAACGTGGCTTTATAAGGGCTAGAGATGAGCAGAAATGGGTTAGAAATGGCAAAGAATGGCTTAAAAGAGGTTAGAGATGTGCCAGAAATGGTTAGAAATGGCCAAAACTGCTTTAAAGCAGGTTAGAGATGTGCAAAAATGGGCTAGAAATGGCCAAAAATGGATTCAAGTGGGTAAAGAAATGGGGAAAGCTGGGTTAGTAACAGAAAAAAAAACTAGCTTAAAACGGGTGGAAAGTGGGCAAAAATGGTTTAGAAAGAGTCAAAAATGCATTAAAAGGGTTCTAGACACGCAAAAATGGGATAGAAATGGCCAAAAAAGATTTAAAACGGGTTAGAAATGGACAAAAATTGGATTAGAAATGGCCAAAACCGGTTTAAAAAGGGTTAGAGGTAAGCAGAGATGAGTGAGAAATAGCCAAAACCGGCTTAAAAAAGGTTAGAGATGTGCAAAAATGGGTCAGAAATGACCAGAGCTGGCTTAAAATGGGTTAGAAACGGCCAAAAAAGCTTTAAAGCGGGTTAGAGATGTGCGAAAACGGGTTAGAAATGGCCTAAGTTGGCCAAAAGCGGGTTAGAAATGGCCAAAAAGGCTTTAAAGCAGGTTAGAGATGTGTGTGCAATGGTTAGAAATGGCAAAAATGGGTTAAAGCAGGTAAGAAATGGGGAAAACTTGGTTAGAAAGGGAAGAGAAAAAACCTTAAAACGCGTGGAAAGTTGGCAAAAATCGTTCAGGTAGAGCAAAAAAAGGCTTAAAAAGGGTTAGAGCTGAGGAAAAATGGGTCATAAATGGCCAAAAGCGGCTTAAAGGTGGTTAGATAGGGGTAAAACTGGGGTAGGGATGGCCAAAAATTGCTTAAAATGGGTTAGAAGTTTGCAAAACTGTGCTAGAAATGGCCAAAAAGGTTTAAATTGGGATAGAAATGGTGAAAAATGGCTTAAAATGCGTTAGGAGTGAGCAAAAATGGGTTAGATATAGCCGAAAACAGTTTAAATCGTGTGAGAAACAGGCAAAAAATGAGTTAGAAAAGAACTAAAAATGGCTTAAAACGGGTTGAGAGCGAGAAAAAATCGTGTAGAAAGAGGCAAAAATGGCTTTAAAAGGGTTAGAGATGTGCAAAAATGGGTTAGAAATGGCAAAAAATGGCTTAAAAGGGCTTATAGATGTGCCAAAAATGGTTGGATATGGCTAAAAATGCTTTAAAGCAGGTTAGAGATGTGTAAAAGTGGGTTAGAAATGGCCAAAAATGGATTAAAGCAGGTAATAATTGAGAGAAACTGTGTTAGAAACAGAAAAAAAAAAGCTTAAAAAGAGTTGAAGGAGGGCAAAAATGGTTAAGATATAGCCAAAAAAGGCTTAAAAAGGGTTAGAGATATGCAAAAACTGGGATAGAAATGGCCAAAAAGGCTTTAAAGCAGGTTAGAGATGTGCAAAAACTGGTCAGAAATGGCCAAAAATGGATTAAAGCGGGAGAGAAATGGGAAAAACTGCTTTAGAAACAGAAAAAAAGCATAAAAAGTTTTGAATGAGGGAAAAAATGGTGAAGATATAGCCCAAAAAGGCTTAAAAAGGATTAGAGATGTGCAAAAATGGGATAGAAATGGCCAAAACCTCTTTAAAATGTGTTAGAAATGGAGAAAAATGGGTTAGAATGGACAAAAAATGGATAAGAAATGGCCAAAAGTAGCTTAAAAGGGGTTAGAGATGTGCAAAAATGAGTTAGAAATGGCCAAGAATGGCATAAAACAGGTTAAGAATGGCCAAAAATGGGTTAGAAATGGCCAGAAAGGCTTTAAAGCAGGTAAGAGATGCGTAAAAAAAAAAAAAAAAATGGTTAGAAGTGGAAAAAAAATGGATTAAAGATGGTGAGAAATGCAGAAAACTGGGTTAGAAACAGAAAAAAAAATTAGCATAAACCGTGTTGAAAGTGGGCAAAAATGGTTTAGAAAGAACCAAAAATGGCTTTAAAAGGGTTAGAGATTTGCAAAAATGGAATAGAAATGGCCAAAATTTATTTAAAAAGCCTCAAAAATGGACAAAAAATGCATTAGAAATGGCCAAAACCGGCTTAAAAGGGTTAGAGGTATGCGAGAACGGTTTAGGAAAAGCCAAAATTGGCTTAAAAGGGGCTAGAGATGAGCAAAAAAGGGTTAGAAATGGCCAAAAATAGCTTAAAATGGGTTAGATATAGCCAAAAAAGGGTTAAAATGGGTTAGTAGTGGGTAAAAAAGGGTTAGATGTAGCCGAAAACGGCTTAAAACGTCTGAGAACTGGGCCAAAAATGGGTCAGAAAAGAAAAAAAAAATGCTTATAATTAGCTGAATGCAGAAGAAAGTGTTTTAGAAAGAGCCAAAAACGGCTTTAAAAGGGTTAGATGTATGCAAAAATGGGTTAGAAATGGCCAAAAACGCCTTAAAATGGGATAGAAATAGTGAAAAATGGCTTAAAATGTGTTAGAAGTGTGTAAAAATGGTTTAGATAAACCCCAAAATGGTTTAAATCGTGTGAGCAATGGGCAAAAAGTGAGTTAGAAAAGGAAAGAAAAATGGTTTAAACCAGGTTAAAAGTCAGAAAAAATGGTGCAGAAAGACCCAAACGTGGCTTTATAAGGGCTAGAGATGAGCAGAAATGGGTTAGAAATGGCAAAGAATGGCTTAAAAGAGGTTAGAGATGTGCCAGAAATGGTTAGAAATGGCCAAAACTGCTTTAAAGCAGGTTAGAGATGTGCAAAAATGGGCTAGAAATGGCCAAAAATGGATTCAAGTGGGTAAAGAAATGGGGAAAGCTGGGTTAGTAACAGAAAAAAAAACTAGCTTAAAACGGGTGGAAAGTGGGCAAAAATGGTTTAGAAAGAGTCAAAAATGCATTAAAAGGGTTCTAGACACGCAAAAATGGGATAGAAATGGCCAAAAAAGATTTAAAACGGGTTAGAAATGGACAAAAATTGGATTAGAAATGGCCAAAACCGGTTTAAAAAGGGTTAGAGGTAAGCAGAGATGAGTGAGAAATAGCCAAAACCGGCTTAAAAAAGGTTAGAGATGTGCAAAAATGGGTCAGAAATGACCAGAGCTGGCTTAAAATGGGTTAGAAACGGCCAAAAAAGCTTTAAAGCGGGTTAGAGATGTGCGAAAACGCGTTAGAAATGGCCTAAGTTGGCCAAAAGCGGGTTAGAAATGGCCAAAAAGGCTTTAAAGCAGGTTAGAGATGTGTGTGCAATGGTTAGAAATGGCAAAAATGGGTTAAAGCAGGTAAGAAATGGGGAAAAGTTGGTTAGAAAGGGAAGAGAAAAAACCTTAAAACGCGTGGAAAGTTGGCAAAAATCGTTCAGGTAGAGCAAAAAAAGGCTTAAAAAGGGTTAGAGCTGAGGAAAAATGGGTCATAAATGGCCAAAAGCGGCTTAAAGGTGGTTAGATAGGGGTAAAACTGGGGTAGGGATGGCCAAAAATTGCTTAAAATGGGTTAGAAGTTTGCAAAACTGTGCTAGAAATGGCCAAAAAGGTTTAAATTGGGATAGAAATGGTGAAAAATGGCTTAAAATGCGTTAGGAGTGAGCAAAAATGGGTTAGATATAGCCGAAAACAGTTTAAATCGTGTGAGAAACAGGCAAAAAATGAGTTAGAAAAGAACTAAAAATGGCTTAAAACGGGTTGAGAGCGAGAAAAAATCGTGTAGAAAGAGGCAAAAATGGCTTTAAAAGGGTTAGAGATGTGCAAAAATGGGTTAGAAATGGCAAAAAATGGCTTAAAAGGGCTTATAGATGTGCCAAAAATGGTTGGATATGGCTAAAAATGCTTTAAAGCAGGTTAGAGATGTGTAAAAGTGGGTTAGAAATGGCCAAAAATGGATTAAAGCAGGTAATAATTGAGAGAAACTGTGTTAGAAACAGAAAAAAAAAAGCTTAAAAAGAGTTGAAGGAGGGCAAAAATGGTTAAGATATAGCCAAAAAAGGCTTAAAAAGGGTTAGAGATATGCAAAAACTGGGATAGAAATGGCCAAAAAGGCTTTAAAGCAGGTTAGAGATGTGCAAAAACTGGTCAGAAATGGCCAAAAATGGATTAAAGCGGGAGAGAAATGGGAAAAACTGCTTTAGAAACAGAAAAAAAGCATAAAAAGTTTTGAATGAGGGAAAAAATGGTGAAGATATAGCCCAAAAAGGCTTAAAAAGGATTAGAGATGTGCAAAAATGGGATAGAAATGGCCAAGAATGGCATAAAACAGGTTAAGAATGGCCAAAAATGGGTTAGAAATGGCCAGAAAGGCTTTAAAGCAGGTAAGAGATGCGTAAAAAAAAAAAAAAAAAAAATGGTTAGAAGTGGAAAAAAAATGGATTAAAGATGGTGAGAAATGCAGAAAACTGGGTTAGAAACAGAAAAAAAAAATAGCATAAACCGTGTTGAAAGTGGGCAAAAATGGTTTTGAAAGAACCAAAAATGGCTTTAAAAGGGTTAGAGATTTGCAAAAATGGAATAGAAATGGCCAAAATTTATTTAAAAAGCCTCAAAAATGGACAAAAAATGCATTAGAAATGGCCAAAACCGGCTTAAAAGGGTTAGAGGTATGCGAGAACGGTTTAGGAAAAGCCAAAATTGGCTTAAAAGGGGCTAGAGATGAGCAAAAAAGGGTTAGAAATGGCCAAAAATAGCTTAAAATGGGTTAGATATAGCCAAAAAAGGGTTAAAATGGGTTAGTAGTGGGTAAAAAAGGGTTAGATGTAGCCGAAAATGGCTTAAAACGTCTGAGAACTGGGCCAAAAATGGGTCAGAAAAGAAAAAAAAAATGCTTATAATTAGCTGAATGCAGAAGAAAGTGTTTTAGAAAGAGCCAAAAACGGCTTTAAAAGGGTTAGATGTATGCAAAAATGGGTTAGAAATGGCCAAAAACGCCTTAAAATGGGATAGAAATAGTGAAAAATGGCTTAAAATGTGTTAGAAGTGTGTAAAAATGGTTTAGATCAACCCCAAAATGGTTTAAATCGTGTGAGCAATGGGCAAAAAGTGAGTTAGAAAAGGAAAGAAAAATGGTTTAAACCAGGTTGAAAGTCAGAAAAAATGGTGCAGAAAGACCCAAACGTGGCTTTATAAGGGCTAGAGATGAGCAGAAATGGGTTAGAAATGGCAAAGAATGGCTTAAAAGAGGTTAGAGATGTGCCAGAAATGGTTAGAAATGGCCAAAACTGCTTTAAAGCAGGTTAGAGATGTGCAAAAATGGGCTAGAAATGGCCAAAAATGGATTCAAGTGGGTAAAGAAATGGGGAAAGCTGGGTTAGTAACAGAAAAAAAAACTAGCTTAAAACGGGTGGAAAGTGGGCAAAAATGGTTTAGAAAGAGTCAAAAATGCATTAAAAGGGTTCTAGACACGCAAAAATGGGATAGAAATGGCCAAAAAAGATTTAAAACGGGTTAGAAATGGACAAAAATTGGATTAGAAATGGCCAAAACCGGTTTAAAAAGGGTTAGAGGTAAGCAGAGATGAGTGAGAAATAGCCAAAACCGGCTTAAAAAAGGTTAGAGATGTGCAAAAATGGGTCAGAAATGACCAGAGCTGGCTTAAAATGGGTTAGAAACGGCCAAAAAAGCTTTAAAGCGGGTTAGAGATGTGCGAAAACGGGTTAGAAATGGCCTAAGTTGGCCAAAAGCGGGTTAGAAATGGCCAAAAAGGCTTTAAAGCAGGTTAGAGATGTGTGTGCAATGGTTAGAAATGGCAAAAATGGGTTAAAGCAGGTAAGAAATGGGGAAAAGTTGGTTAGAAAGGGAAGAGAAAAAACCTTAAAACGCGTGGAAAGTTGGCAAAAATCGTTCAGGTAGAGCAAAAAAAGGCTTAAAAAGGGTTAGAGCTGAGGAAAAATGGGTCATAAATGGCCAAAAGCGGCTTAAAGGTGGTTAGGTAGGGTAAAACTGGGGTAGGGATGGCCAAAAATTGCTTAAAATGGGTTAGAAGTTTGCAAAACTGTGCTAGAAATGGCCAAAAAGGTTTAAATTGGGATAGAAATGGTGAAAAATGGCTTAAAATGCGTTAGGAGTGAGCAAAAATGGGTTAGATATAGCCGAAAACAGTTTAAATCGTGTGAGAAACAGGCAAAAAATGAGTTAGAAAAGAACTAAAAATGGCTTAAAACGGGTTGAGAGCGAGAAAAAATCGTGTAGAAAGAGGCAAAAATGGCTTTAAAAGGGTTAGAGATGTGCAAAAATGGGTTAGAAATGGCAAAAAATGGCTTAAAAGGGCTTATAGATGTGCCAAAAATGGTTGGATATGGCTAAAAATGCTTTAAAGCAGGTTAGAGATGTGTAAAAGTGGGTTAGAAATGGCCAAAAATGGATTAAAGCAGGTAATAATTGAGAGAAACTGTGTTAGAAACAGAAAAAAAAAAGCTTAAAAAGAGTTGAAGGAGGGCAAAAATGGTTAAGATATAGCCAAAAAAGGCTTAAAAAGGGTTAGAGATATGCAAAAACTGGGATAGAAATGGCCAAAAAGGCTTTAAAGCAGGTTAGAGATGTGCAAAAACTGGTCAGAAATGGCCAAAAATGGATTAAAGCGGGAGAGAAATGGGAAAAACTGCTTTAGAAACAGAAAAAAAGCATAAAAAGTTTTGAATGAGGGAAAAAATGGTGAAGATATAGCCCAAAAAGGCTTAAAAAGGATTAGAGATGTGCAAAAATGGGATAGAAATGGCCAAGAATGGCATAAAACAGGTTAAGAATGGCCAAAAATGGGTTAGAAATGGCCAGAAAGGCTTTAAAGCAGGTAAGAGATGCGTAAAAAAAAAAAAAAAAAAAAATGGTTAGAAGTGGAAAAAAAATGGATTAAAGATGGTGAGAAATGCAGAAAACTGGGTTAGAAACAGAAAAAAAAAATAGCATAAACCGTGTTGAAAGTGGGCAAAAATGGTTTAGAAAGAACCAAAAATGGCTTTAAAAGGGTTAGAGATTTGCAAAAATGGAATAGAAATGGCCAAAATTTATTTAAAAAGCCTCAAAAATGGACAAAAAATGCATTAGAAATGGCCAAAACCGGCTTAAAAGGGTTAGAGGTATGCGAGAACGGTTTAGGAAAAGCCAAAATTGGCTTAAAAGGGGCTAGAGATGAGCAAAAAAGGGTTAGAAATGGCCAAAAATAGCTTAAAATGGGTTAGATATAGCCAAAAAAGGGTTAAAATGGGTTAGTAGTGGGTAAAAAAGGGTTAGATGTAGCCGAAAACGGCTTAAAACGTCTGAGAACTGGGCCAAAAATGGGTCAGAAAAGAAAAAAAAAATGCTTATAATTAGCTGAATGCAGAAGAAAGTGTTTTAGAAAGAGCCAAAAACGGCTTTAAAAGGGTTAGATGTATGCAAAAATGGGTTAGAAATGGCCAAAAACGCCTTAAAATGGGATAGAAATAGTGAAAAATGGCTTAAAATGTGTTAGAAGTGTGTAAAAATGGTTTAGATCAACCCCAAAATGGTTTAAATCGTGTGAGCAATGGGCAAAAAGTGAGTTAGAAAAGGAAAGAAAAATGGCTTAAACCAGGTTGAAAGTCAGAAAAAATGGTGCAGAAAGACCCAAACGTGGCTTTATAAGGGCTAGAGATGAGCAGAAATGGGTTAGAAATGGCAAAGAATGGCTTAAAAGAGGTTAGAGATGTGCCAGAAATGGTTAGAAATGGCCAAAACTGCTTTAAAGCAGGTTAGAGATGTGCAAAAATGGGCTAGAAATGGCCAAAAATGGATTCAAGTGGGTAAAGAAATGGGGAAAGCTGGGTTAGTAACAGAAAAAAAAACTAGCTTAAAACGGGTGGAAAGTGGGCAAAAATGGTTTAGAAAGAGTCAAAAATGCATTAAAAGGGTTCTAGGCACGCAAAAATGGGATAGAAATGGCCAAAAAAGATTTAAAACGGGTTAGAAATGGACAAAAATTGGATTAGAAATGGCCAAAACCGGTTTAAAAAGGGTTAGAGGTAAGCAGAGATGAGTGAGAAATAGCCAAAACCGGCTTAAAAAAGGTTAGAGATGTGCAAAAATGGGTCAGAAATGACCAAAGCTGGCTTAAAATGGGTTAGAAACGGCCAAAAAAGCTTTAAAGCGGGTTAGAGATGTGCGAAAACGCGTTAGAAATGGCCTAAGTTGGCCAAAAGCGGGTTAGAAATGGCCAAAAAGGCTTTAAAGCAGGTTAGAGATGTGTGTGCAATGGTTAGAAATGGCAAAAATGGGTTAAAGCAGGTAAGAAATGGGGAAAACTTGGTTAGAAAGGGAAGAGAAAAAACCTTAAAACGCGTGGGAAGTTGGCAAAAATCGTTCAGGTAGAGCAAAAAAAAGGCTTAAAAAGGGTTAGAGCTGAGGAAAAATGGGTCATAAATGGCCAAAAGCGGCTTAAAGGTGGTTAGGTAGGGTAAAACTGGGGTAGGGATGGCCAAAAATTGCTTAAAATGGGTTAGAAGTTTGCAAAACTGTGCTAGAAATGGCCAAAAAGGTTTAAATTGGGATAGAAATGGTGAAAAATGGCTTAAAATGCGTTAGGAGTGAGCAAAAATGGGTTAGATATAGCCGAAAACAGTTTAAATCGTGTGAGAAACAGGCAAAAAATGAGTTAGAAAAGAACTAAAAATGGCTTAAAACGGGTTGAGAGCGAGAAAAAATCGTGTAGAAAGAGGCAAAAATGGCTTTAAAAGGGTTAGAGATGTGCAAAAATGGGTTAGAAATGGCAAAAAATGGCTTAAAAGGGCTTATAGATGTGCCAAAAATGGTTGGATATGGCCAAAAATGCTTTAAAGCAGGTTAGAGATGTGTAAAAGTGGGTTAGAAATGGCCAAAAATGGATTAAAGCAGGTAATAATTGAGAGAAACTGTGTTAGAAACAGAAAAAAAAAAGCTTAAAAAGAGTTGAAGGAGGGCAAAAATGGTTAAGATATAGCCAAAAAAGGCTTAAAAAGGGTTAGAGATATGCAAAAACTGGGATAGAAATGGCCAAAAAGGCTTTAAAGCAGGTTAGAGATGTGCAAAAACTGGTCAGAAATGGCCAAAAATGGATTAAAGCGGGAGAGAAATGGGAAAAACTGCTTTAGAAACAGAAAAAAAGCATAAAAAGTTTTGAATGAGGGAAAAAATGGTGAAGATATAGCCCAAAAAGGCTTAAAAAGGATTAGAGATGTGCAAAAATGGGATAGAAATAGCCAAGAATGGCATAAAACAGGTTAAGAATGGCCAAAAATGGGTTAGAAATGGCCAGAAAGGCTTTAAAGCAGGTAAGAGATGCGTAAAAAAAAAAAAAAAAAAATGGTTAGAAGTGGAAAAAACATGGATTAAAGATGGTGAGAAATGCAGAAAACTGGGTTAGAAACAGAAAAAAAAAATAGCATAAACCGTGTTGAAAGTGGGCAAAAATGGTTTAGAAAGAACCAAAAATGGCTTTAAAAGGGTTAGAGATTTGCAAAAATGGAATAGAAATGGCCAAAATTTATTTAAAAAGCCTCAAAAATGGACAAAAAATGCATTAGAAATGGCCAAAACCGGCTTAAAAGGGTTAGAGGTATGCGAGAACGGTTTAGGAAAAGCCAAAATTGGCTTAAAAGGGGCTAGAGATGAGCAAAAAAGGGTTAGAAATGGCCAAAAATAGCTTAAAATGGGTTAGATATAGCCAAAAAAGGGTTAAAATGGGTTAGTAGTGGGTAAAAAAGGGTTAGATGTAGCCGAAAACGGCTTAAAACGTCTGAGAACTGGGCCAAAAATGGGTCAGAAAAGAAAAAAAAAATGCTTATAATTAGCTGAATGCAGAAGAAAGTGTTTTAGAAAGAGCCAAAAACGGCTTTAAAAGGGTTAGATGTATGCAAAAATGGGTTAGAAATGGCCAAAAACACCTTAAAATGGGATAGAAATAGTGAAAAATGGCTTAAAATGTGTTAGAAGTGTGTAAAAATGGTTTAGATCAACCCCACAATGGTTTAAATCGTGTGAGCAATGGGCAAAAAGTGAGTTAGAAAAGGAAAGAAAAATGGCTTAAACCAGGTTGAAAGTCAGAAAA
>NW_027069182.1:12500-20000 GCF_037157495.1 Lathamus discolor
GCAAAAGAGCGACAAGAGCGAAAAAGGAGAGGGAAAAGGCAGAAAGGGAAAAAGGGGGGGTGGGGGGTGGAAAGAGGTAACGGGGGGGGGGGGCCGGACGGAGAGGGGGGGAAGAGGTAAGAGAGGGGGGAGCAGACGGAGGAGGGGGGGGAAAAGAGGTAAAAGAGGGGGGAGCAGACGGAGGAGGGGGGAAAAAGTTAAAAGAGGGGGGGCGGGAGGGGAGGGAGGAGGAAGGGGGGGGGAACAAAACAAAACAAAACAAAACAAAAAAAAAAAAAACCCAGTACCGCCACCTGGGCCGAACCACCGGGCGCCTAGGCAAGCGCAAGCAAGAGCCGGACGCTGCTAAGGGGATCTCAGCGCCTGGACGTAACCGACGGGCTCGCCCGCCCGTGCCATCATCGGAGCCCCTCGCTCAGCTCACGGACGGGGCGGCGAGAAAATTGAGACCTGGGGATCGAGTCCCGCCACGGTCTTCCCAGCGTTCGAGTGCCGGCCTCCTCCGCCGCCGGTCTTTTTGCTCTCGGTCCACGCGGACGGAGACGAACGAACCAAGCTCGGGAAGCGCCGCGAAAGGCTGCCCAGTACACCCCTCACTATCGACGGCTGAGCCGCGGAGCGTGACAGCCTCTCAGCTAGCGCTGCTGCGGAGACGAGCCACTACTCGCTCCTGTAATACGGACAGACACTTCTCCGCCCGCGCTGGAGCGCAACACCAGACTTGTAGGCTCACCCGGTTGGTGCGCCAGCGACGACGCAATTTTCGATGACTCAACTGGAGGCAGCGAGAAACGGCCGCCTCCTCGACCGCCTCCGGAAGCGACGCGCCCGGCAAGATCTATCGCGGGACCTGGGAAATGCGGCTAAGTCCGCCGCGAGCCTGAAGTCCCCCCCAGAGACGGCGCGCGGAACTCTCCCTGCAAATCCGGCTAAGTCCCGGCGGAGCCGGCTAGACCTGACGGCAAACTGCGGCCCCCACCGCGAGCTCGCCGTCCGCCCGCCCTCCGGGAGGCTCGCAGGCTCGGGCAGCGCTTGCCGGGCGGGTGAGGCGCGGGTCCCTGCAAATCCGGCAAAGTCCCGGCGGAGCCGGCTCGACCCGACGGCAAACGGCGGCCCCCACCGCGAGCTCGCCGTCCGCCCGCCCTCCGGGAGGCTCGCAGGCTCGGGCAGCGCTTGCCGGGCGGGTGAGGCGCGGGTCCCTGCAAATCCGGCAAAGTCCCGGCGGAGCCGGCTCGACCGGACGGCAAACGGCGGCCCCCACCGCGAGCTCGCCGTCCGCCCGCCCTCCGGGAGGCTCGCAGGCTCGGGCAGCGCTTGCCGGGCGGGTGAGGCGCGGGTCCCTGCAAATCCGGCAAAGTCCCGGCGGAGCCGGCTGGACCGGACGGCAAACTGCGGCCCCCACCGCGAGCTCGCCGTCCGCCCGCCCTCTGGGAGGCTCGCAGGCTCGGGCAGCGCTTGCCGGGCGGGTGAGGCGCGGGTCCCTGCAAATCCGGCAAAGTCCCGGCGGAGCCGGCTCGACCGGACGGCAAACGGCGGCCCCCACCGCGAGCTCGCCGTCCGCCCGCCCTCCGGGAGGCTCGCAGGCTCGGGCAGCGCTTGCCGAGCGGGTGAGGCGCGGGTCCCTGCAAATCCGGCAAAGTCCCGGCGGAGCCGGCTGGACCGGACGGCAAACTGCGGCCCCCACCGCGAGCTCGCCGTCCGCCCGCCCTCCGGGAGGCTCGCAGGCTCGGGCAGCGCTTGCCGGGCGGGTGAGGCGCGGGTCCCTGCAAATCCGGCAAAGTCCCGGCGGAGCCGGCTCGACCCGACGGCAAACGGCGGCCCCCACCGCGAGCTCGCCGTCCGGGAGGCTCGCAGGCTCGGGCAGCGCTTGCCGGGCGGGTGAGGCGCGGGTCCCTGCAAATCCGGCAAAGTCCCGGCGGAGCCGACTCGACCCGACGGCAAACGGCGGCCCCCACCGCGAGCTCGCCGTCCGCCCGCCCTCCGGGAGGCTCGCAGGCTCGGGCAGCGCTTGCCGGGCGGGTGAGGCGCGGGTCCCTGCAAATCCGGCAAAGTCCCGGCGGAGCCGGCTCGACCGGACGGCAAACGGCGGCCCCCACCGCGAGCTCGCCGTCCGGGAGGCTCGCAGGCTCGGGCAGCGCTTGCCGGGCGGGTGAGGCGCGGGTCCCTGCAAATCCGGCAAAGTCCCGGCGGAGCCGACTCGACCCGACGGCAAACGGCGGCCCCCACCGCGAGCTCGCCGTCCGCCCGCCCTCCGGGAGGCTCGCAGGCTCGGGCAGCGCTTGCCGGGCGGGTGAGGCGCGGGTCCCTGCAAATCCGGCAAAGTCCCGGCGGAGCCGGCTCGACCCGACGGCAAACGGCGGCCCCCACCGCGAGCTCGCCGTCCGGGAGGCTCGCAGGCTCGGGCAGCGCTTGCCGGGCGGGTGAGGCGCGGGTCCCTGCAAATCCGGCAAAGTCCCGGCGGAGCCGACTCGACCCGACGGCAAACGGCGGCCCCCACCGCGAGCTCGCCGTCCGGGAGGCTCGCAGGCTCGGGCAGCGCTTGCCGGGCGGGTGAGGCGCGGGTCCCTGCAAATCCGGCAAAGTCCCGGCGGAGCCGACTCGACCCGACGGCAAACGGCGGCCCCCACCGCGAGCTCGCCGTCCGCCCGCCCTCCGGGAGGCTCGCAGGCTCGGGCAGCGCTTGCCGGGCGGGTGAGGCGCGGGTCCCTGCAAATCCGGCAAAGTCCCGGCGGAGCCGGCTCGACCCGACGGCAAACGGCGGCCCCCACCGCGAGCTCGCCGTCCGCCCGCCCTCCGGGAGGCTCGCAGGCTCGGGCAGCGCTTGCCGGGCGGGTGAGGCGCGGGTCCCTGCAAATCCGGCAAAGTCCCGGCGGAGCCGGCTGGACCGGACGGCAAACGGCGGCCCCCACCGCGAGCTCGCCGTCCGCCCGCCCTCCGGGAGGCTCGCAGGCTCGGGCAGCGCTTGCCGGGCGGGTGAGGCGCGGGTCCCTGCAAATCCGGCAAAGTCCCGGCGGAGCCGGCTCGACCGGACGGCAAACTGCGGCCCCCACCGCGAGCTCGCCGTCCGCCCGCCCTCCGGGAGGCTCGCAGGCTCGGGCAGCGCTTGCCGGGCGGGTGAGGCGCGGGTCCCTGCAAATCCGGCAAAGTCCCGGCGGAGCCGGCTCGACCCGACGGCAAAGTGCGGCCCCCACCGCGAGCTCGCCGTCCGGGAGGCTCGCAGGCTCGGGCAGCGCTTGCCGGGCGGGTGAGGCGCGGGTCCCTGCAAATCCGGCAAAGTCCCGGCGGAGCCGACTCGACCCGACGGCAAACGGCGGCCCCCACCGCGAGCTCGCCGTCCGCCCGCCCTCCGGGAGGCTCGCAGGCTCGGGCAGCGCTTGCCGGGCGGGTGAGGCGCGGGTCCCTGCAAATCCGGCAAAGTCCCGGCGGAGCCGGCTCGACCCGACGGCAAACGGCGGCCCCCACCGCGAGCTCGCCGTCCGCCCGCCCTCCGGGAGGCTCGCAGGCTCGGGCAGCGCTTGCCGGGCGGGTGAGGCGCGGGTCCCTGCAAATCCGGCAAAGTCCCGGCGGAGCCGGCTGGACCGGACGGCAAACGGCGGCCCCCACCGCGAGCTCGCCGTCCGCCCGCCCTCCGGGAGGCTCGCAGGCTCGGGCAGCGCTTGCCGGGCGGGTGAGGCGCGGGTCCCTGCAAATCCGGCAAAGTCCCGGCGGAGCCGGCTCGACCGGACGGCAAACTGCGGCCCCCACCGCGAGCTCGCCGTCCGCCCGCCCTCCGGGAGGCTCGCAGGCTCGGGCAGCGCTTGCCGGGCGGGTGAGGCGCGGGTCCCTGCAAATCCGGCAAAGTCCCGGCGGAGCCGGCTCGACCCGACGGCAAAGTGCGGCCCCCACCGCGAGCTCGCCGTCCGCCCGCCCTCCGGGAGGCTCGCAGGCTCGGGCAGCGCTTGCCGGGCGGGAGGGGCGCGGGTCCCTGCAAATCCGGCAAAGTCCCGGCGGAGCCGGCTCGACCCGACGGCAAAGTGCGGCCCCCACCGCGAGCTCGCCGTCCGCCCGCCCTCCGGGAGGCTCGCAGGCTCGGGCAGCGCTTGCCGGGCGGGAGGGGCGCGGGTCCCTGCAAATCCGGCAAAGTCCCGGCGGAGCCGGCTCGACCCGACGGCAAAGTGCGGCCCCCACCGCGAGCTCGCCGTCCGCCCGCCCTCCGGGAGGCTCGCAGGCTCGGGCAGCGCTTGCCGGGCGGGAGGGGCGCGGGTCCCTGCAAATCCGGCAAAGTCCCGGCGGAGCCGGCTCGACCCGACGGCAAAGTGCGGCCCCCACCGCGAGCTCGCCGTCCGCCCGCCCTCCGGGAGGCTCGCAGGCTCGGGCAGCGCTTGCCGGGCGGGTGGGGCGTGGGTCCCGGCGCTGCCGGGCACTCGCCAGCCTTTTCTCGGCTGTTAGGGGTTGCCTCGGCTTTCCCGCTCCGTCATCTGACAATCCCCCCTGAAACAGCCTCTGGCTGGTGCTGGGGGCCGGGCGGGCAGAGGCAGCAGCCTGGGTCCCGGTGCTCGCCAGCTTGTTTTGTTCCGTGGGGGCTTGGTTGTTTTTTTGGTTTCGCGTGTCCGTCTGCTGACACACAGCCCACCACCCCGTCCCGCCGCGAAACACGTCTCTGGCTGGCGGTGGTGGGTGGGGGGACCAGGACCGCACCAGCTACGCACAAAGAGAAAAATGACCGCGACCGCTGAACCCAGGACGCACCGAAATACACCAGCCGATGCAGCCCGGGGTTCTGCAGATGCTGCGGCGCCCACCCCTCCTCCGCGGTGCCTCCCCCCGCCCCACAACGGGCTGGGAACAGATTGCAAAGATGTTCTTCTGGTTTGTGGTTTGGGGGAAATGTGTCTGAAACTGAGGAGAAGAGATGAAGATAGCGTGGCCGAGGATAGAAGGGAGGATTACGTTGCTCTTGCTGAGCATCCAAACAGGGTTCCCCACCACTGATGTTCTCACGGTTAAGTCTGTGGAACGTTAGGCACAGGTTAACGGTCGGCCTCAATGTTCTCAAGGGTCCTTTCCAAATCAAAAGGATTCTGCAGTTCTAAGAAAAGTTGATGTTTAGACTCAACTCTGTCCCTCGTCAGAGAAATGGCACTGCAGGAAGGCCGTGCGTCTGCCAGCTGAGGGAGGGAGCATCAGCACTTGCTTCGGCCTGTTTCCTATGGTGTTGCCCTGGAGCGCCGAGGAGCCCCGGAGGGAGCCCAGCGGGGCAGAGGCAGAGCCACCTCGGGCTGGGCCTCTGCTGCTGAGCTGGGCCGGGCTCCCGGGACGCAGATAGACGCTGGCGAGGGGGCAGAGCTGCAGAGAGACAGCTCTGCCCAGGCGCAGGGCCGGGGGGGGCACCGCCTGCAGGCCCCCAGGGGAGACCTGCCAGCCTCAGAGAGCTGAAAGGCACTCCGCAGCGGAGGCTGCCGAGAGGTTTCTGCGGGAGAAACGTTCCCAGCCCTGTGCGTGATCAGGCTCTGGGTGCAGGACAATGCAGCTGTAGCTCCTGGAGGGATCTCCTCGAGCCGCTGCCTCGGACAGTCCATGGGATCTGTCAGGAGGACGCTCTCGGTTTCTCTGTGCGGATCAGGAGGAGGATGTGCTGCAGAGCAGGCCTTCCCTCTGCAGCGTCTGAGTGAGAGGAGAAGGCAGGTCCCTCATCCAGGGCTTGGCTGCAGGGTGTGAATGTGCGTGTGCAGCCAGCGGTGGGTGCCCGGCGCTTTCCTTGCGAGCAGGGTCCCCGCAGCTCAGGGGCTGTGTGCCGGGGCAGGGACTCTGCCGCCTGCCAGGGCCAGCAGCACTCAGCCTGCGCGGGGAGCTCCCCGAGGTGCTCGGAGAAGTAGAGGGGGAAGCGACAGGGAACCCCTGGCAGGGAAGGAAAAGTGTTCTTGGCTCCAGGAGCACCGAGAGGGAGCAGAACTGGGCACAGAGCAGGAGCTCCTGGCAGGGACAGCTCCAAGAAACAGAGGCATGGACAGGGAGTGGGGGGGGGGGAAGTGAAGCCCATCCCTGGGGGCGGGGGGGGGGGGTGGGGGGGTGGGGTGCGTTCAGGCATCGTTTTCCCCAGCCACCGTGTTTTCGCTGTCCCGCTTCGCGGGCTCCAGCTTTAGCGCCGGAAAGAGAACAACGAGAGAGGGGCGGAAAGGAGAGCGAAGGGGCGGAAAAAAGAAAAAGGGAGGGGGTGGGGGGGGTGGGGAGGCGGTGGTGTCGGCGGCAGGGTTAAATATTATTAGGTGCCGTCACCTCGTCCCCATCAGTGGGCCCTAGGCAAGCCCAAGCGAGAGCCAGACGCTGCTAAGGCATCTCTGCGCCGGGACGTACCGAGACGGAAAAACGGTCGGTACTAAAAACTGTTTGTGCTGAAGTAAATGCTCGGATTACTGCAGGGGCGACGGCAGGGAGGCCTGAAGGTCGCACTGCCCTGAACCAGCTCCCGCGCTCGAGCGGGGGATACATTGAAACCCAGCAGCCGGCGCACCTGGGGCTCTGCAGACGCCGCGGCGCGCCGCCCCGCCCGCTCTTCTCGGCGAAACCCCCCCCTCCCCCTCCCCCTCCCCCCCCCACCCCCAGCCCCCCGCCTTCCCGCCTCCCCCCTCCCCCACCCCCACTCGCGGCGCATGCGCACAGGCACAGAGAGAGGCACCCCTCGCCGTGCGCACCCTCCCCCCCCGCCCCGCGCTGCCGTTCCGGACCCGCCGAGCGCTGGGTGCGGCCCCAGTCACCAGACGGCGGCACCGCCCCGGAGCAGCAGGGCGGAGGGGCAGGGGTCGGCAGCCTGACGCTCTGCGCCTGCGCGCTCGCCCCCCTCAACGCCCCTCCTCCCCCGGCTCGGCAAGCGGGTCTCCGCCAGCGACGAAAACAAGGGCTGCTCCTCTGCCTGACGGGCTGTCCCGCGCTCAGTTCGCCGGGAGCCGGTAGGCAGGCAGCAAGGAAGGAAAGAAGGAAGGAGGCAGACAGACAGACAGAAAGAAAGACAGACAGACAGACAGACAGACAGTGGTCGGTGAGCAGGTGGGGAGCCTGGCGCACGCAATGGTGGGCCGGGGATATGGGGGGGGGCGGTGTTGGGATTGACTCTGTGTGTGTGTGTGTGTGTGTGTGCGGTTTGGTTTTGTTTTTTTTTTTTTTGTCGTCGTCTCCCCCCCCCCGGAGACGTTCTCTGCGTGGTTCGCTTGGGATTTCCCGCTTTGTATTTTCTTTTCGGTTTTCCCTTGTCTCCTCCTTTTTTGGCCCACGACCCCTGCCTCCGTTTGCTTTTTCTAACCGCGGCACGGAGCGCAGCAGCAGCAGGAAGGGAGGCCGCGCCCTGTCGGGACTTTTCGTCTGCCGCCTGGGCACGGAGGCGGCAGGGCTCCGCGTGCCCTCTCAGGCGGAAATGAGCTGGGTTTGTTTGGCTGTTGGGAGCTCCCGCCGCCCCCTCTTTGAATAAAATGAAGGCGTACGGGAGGGGAGGGGAGAGGAGAGGGAGGGGGTGGAGGGCCGGGGAGA
>NW_027069182.1:32500-40000 GCF_037157495.1 Lathamus discolor
CTAGCGCTGCTGCGGAGACGAGCCACTACTCGCTCCTGTAATACGGACAGACACTTCTCCGCCCGCGCTGGAGCGCAACACCAGACTTGTAGGCTCACCCGGTTGGTGCGCCAGCGACGACGCAATTTTCGATGACTCAACTGGAGGCAGCGAGAAACGGCCGCCTCCTCGACCGCCTCCGGAAGCGACGCGCCCGGCAAGATCTATCGCGGGACCTGGGAAATGCGGCTAAGTCCGCCGCGAGCCTGAAGTCCCCCCCAGAGACAGCGCGCGGAACTCTCCCTGCAAATCCGGCTAAGTCCCGGCGGAGCCGGCTAGACCTGACGGCAAACTGCGGCCCCCACCGCGAGCTCGCCGTCCGCCCGCCCTCCGGGAGGCTCGCAGGCTCGGGCAGCGCTTGCCGGGCGGGAGGGGCGCGGGTCCCTGCAAATCCGGCAAAGTCCCGGCGGAGCCGGCTCGACCCGACGGCAAAGTGCGGCCCCCACCGCGAGCTCGCCGTCCGCCCGCCCTCCGGGAGGCTCGCAGGCTCGGGCAGCGCTTGCCGGGCGGGAGGGGCGCGGGTCCCTGCAAATCCGGCAAAGTCCCGGCGGAGCCGGCTCGACCCGACGGCAAAGTGCGGCCCCCACCGCGAGCTCGCCGTCCGCCCGCCCTCCGGGAGGCTCGCAGGCTCGGGCAGCGCTTGCCGGGCGGGAGGGGCGCGGGTCCCTGCAAATCCGGCAAAGTCCCGGCGGAGCCGGCTCGACCCGACGGCAAAGTGCGGCCCCCACCGCGAGCTCGCCGTCCGCCCGCCCTCCGGGAGGCTCGCAGGCTCGGGCAGCGCTTGCCGGGCGGGAGGGGCGCGGGTCCCTGCAAATCCGGCAAAGTCCCGGCGGAGCCGGCTCGACCCGACGGCAAAGTGCGGCCCCCACCGCGAGCTCGCCGTCCGCCCGCCCTCCGGGAGGCTCGCAGGCTCGGGCAGCGCTTGCCGGGCGGGAGGGGCGCGGGTCCCTGCAAATCCGGCAAAGTCCCGGCGGAGCCGGCTCGACCCGACGGCAAAGTGCGGCCCCCACCGCGAGCTCGCCGTCCGCCCGCCCTCCGGGAGGCTCGCAGGCTCGGGCAGCGCTTGCCGGGCGGGAGGGGCGCGGGTCCCTGCAAATCCGGCAAAGTCCCGGCGGAGCCGGCTCGACCCGACGGCAAAGTGCGGCCCCCACCGCGAGCTCGCCGTCCGCCCGCCCTCCGGGAGGCTCGCAGGCTCGGGCAGCGCTTGCCGGGCGGGAGGGGCGCGGGTCCCTGCAAATCCGGCAAAGTCCCGGCGGAGCCGGCTCGACCCGACGGCAAAGTGCGGCCCCCACCGCGAGCTCGCCGTCCGCCCGCCCTCCGGGAGGCTCGCAGGCTCGGGCAGCGCTTGCCGGGCGGGAGGGGCGCGGGTCCCTGCAAATCCGGCAAAGTCCCGGCGGAGCCGGCTCGACCCGACGGCAAAGTGCGGCCCCCACCGCGAGCTCGCCGTCCGCCCGCCCTCCGGGAGGCTCGCAGGCTCGGGCAGCGCTTGCCGGGCGGGAGGGGCGCGGGTCCCTGCAAATCCGGCAAAGTCCCGGCGGAGCCGGCTCGACCCGACGGCAAAGTGCGGCCCCCACCGCGAGCTCGCCGTCCGCCCGCCCTCCGGGAGGCTCGCAGGCTCGGGCAGCGCTTGCCGGGCGGGAGGGGCGCGGGTCCCTGCAAATCCGGCAAAGTCCCGGCGGAGCCGGCTCGACCCGACGGCAAAGTGCGGCCCCCACCGCGAGCTCGCCGTCCGCCCGCCCTCCGGGAGGCTCGCAGGCTCGGGCAGCGCTTGCCGGGCGGGAGGGGCGCGGGTCCCTGCAAATCCGGCAAAGTCCCGGCGGAGCCGGCTCGACCCGACGGCAAAGTGCGGCCCCCACCGCGAGCTCGCCGTCCGCCCGCCCTCCGGGAGGCTCGCAGGCTCGGGCAGCGCTTGCCGGGCGGGAGGGGCGCGGGTCCCTGCAAATCCGGCAAAGTCCCGGCGGAGCCGGCTCGACCCGACGGCAAAGTGCGGCCCCCACCGCGAGCTCGCCGTCCGCCCGCCCTCCGGGAGGCTCGCAGGCTCGGGCAGCGCTTGCCGGGCGGGAGGGGCGCGGGTCCCTGCAAATCCGGCAAAGTCCCGGCGGAGCCGGCTCGACCCGACGGCAAAGTGCGGCCCCCACCGCGAGCTCGCCGTCCGCCCGCCCTCCGGGAGGCTCGCAGGCTCGGGCAGCGCTTGCCGGGCGGGAGGGGCGCGGGTCCCTGCAAATCCGGCAAAGTCCCGGCGGAGCCGGCTCGACCCGACGGCAAAGTGCGGCCCCCACCGCGAGCTCGCCGTCCGCCCGCCCTCCGGGAGGCTCGCAGGCTCGGGCAGCGCTTGCCGGGCGGGAGGGGCGCGGGTCCCTGCAAATCCGGCAAAGTCCCGGCGGAGCCGGCTCGACCCGACGGCAAAGTGCGGCCCCCACCGCGAGCTCGCCGTCCGCCCGCCCTCCGGGAGGCTCGCAGGCTCGGGCAGCGCTTGCCGGGCGGGAGGGGCGCGGGTCCCTGCAAATCCGGCAAAGTCCCGGCGGAGCCGGCTCGACCCGACGGCAAAGTGCGGCCCCCACCGCGAGCTCGCCGTCCGCCCGCCCTCCGGGAGGCTCGCAGGCTCGGGCAGCGCTTGCCGGGCGGGAGGGGCGCGGGTCCCTGCAAATCCGGCAAAGTCCCGGCGGAGCCGGCTCGACCCGACGGCAAAGTGCGGCCCCCACCGCGAGCTCGCCGTCCGCCCGCCCTCCGGGAGGCTCGCAGGCTCGGGCAGCGCTTGCCGGGCGGGAGGGGCGCGGGTCCCTGCAAATCCGGCAAAGTCCCGGCGGAGCCGGCTCGACCCGACGGCAAAGTGCGGCCCCCACCGCGAGCTCGCCGTCCGCCCGCCCTCCGGGAGGCTCGCAGGCTCGGGCAGCGCTTGCCGGGCGGGAGGGGCGCGGGTCCCTGCAAATCCGGCAAAGTCCCGGCGGAGCCGGCTCGACCCGACGGCAAAGTGCGGCCCCCACCGCGAGCTCGCCGTCCGCCCGCCCTCCGGGAGGCTCGCAGGCTCGGGCAGCGCTTGCCGGGCGGGAGGGGCGCGGGTCCCTGCAAATCCGGCAAAGTCCCGGCGGAGCCGGCTCGACCCGACGGCAAAGTGCGGCCCCCACCGCGAGCTCGCCGTCCGCCCGCCCTCCGGGAGGCTCGCAGGCTCGGGCAGCGCTTGCCGGGCGGGAGGGGCGCGGGTCCCTGCAAATCCGGCAAAGTCCCGGCGGAGCCGGCTCGACCCGACGGCAAAGTGCGGCCCCCACCGCGAGCTCGCCGTCCGCCCGCCCTCCGGGAGGCTCGCAGGCTCGGGCAGCGCTTGCCGGGCGGGAGGGGCGCGGGTCCCTGCAAATCCGGCAAAGTCCCGGCGGAGCCGGCTCGACCCGACGGCAAAGTGCGGCCCCCACCGCGAGCTCGCCGTCCGCCCGCCCTCCGGGAGGCTCGCAGGCTCGGGCAGCGCTTGCCGGGCGGGAGGGGCGCGGGTCCCTGCAAATCCGGCAAAGTCCCGGCGGAGCCGGCTCGACCCGACGGCAAAGTGCGGCCCCCACCGCGAGCTCGCCGTCCGCCCGCCCTCCGGGAGGCTCGCAGGCTCGGGCAGCGCTTGCCGGGCGGGAGGGGCGCGGGTCCCTGCAAATCCGGCAAAGTCCCGGCGGAGCCGGCTCGACCCGACGGCAAAGTGCGGCCCCCACCGCGAGCTCGCCGTCCGCCCGCCCTCCGGGAGGCTCGCAGGCTCGGGCAGCGCTTGCCGGGCGGGAGGGGCGCGGGTCCCTGCAAATCCGGCAAAGTCCCGGCGGAGCCGGCTCGACCCGACGGCAAAGTGCGGCCCCCACCGCGAGCTCGCCGTCCGCCCGCCCTCCGGGAGGCTCGCAGGCTCGGGCAGCGCTTGCCGGGCGGGAGGGGCGCGGGTCCCTGCAAATCCGGCAAAGTCCCGGCGGAGCCGGCTCGACCCGACGGCAAAGTGCGGCCCCCACCGCGAGCTCGCCGTCCGCCCGCCCTCCGGGAGGCTCGCAGGCTCGGGCAGCGCTTGCCGGGCGGGAGGGGCGCGGGTCCCTGCAAATCCGGCAAAGTCCCGGCGGAGCCGGCTCGACCCGACGGCAAAGTGCGGCCCCCACCGCGAGCTCGCCGTCCGCCCGCCCTCCGGGAGGCTCGCAGGCTCGGGCAGCGCTTGCCGGGCGGGAGGGGCGCGGGTCCCTGCAAATCCGGCAAAGTCCCGGCGGAGCCGGCTCGACCCGACGGCAAAGTGCGGCCCCCACCGCGAGCTCGCCGTCCGCCCGCCCTCCGGGAGGCTCGCAGGCTCGGGCAGCGCTTGCCGGGCGGGAGGGGCGCGGGTCCCTGCAAATCCGGCAAAGTCCCGGCGGAGCCGGCTCGACCCGACGGCAAAGTGCGGCCCCCACCGCGAGCTCGCCGTCCGCCCGCCCTCCGGGAGGCTCGCAGGCTCGGGCAGCGCTTGCCGGGCGGGAGGGGCGCGGGTCCCTGCAAATCCGGCAAAGTCCCGGCGGAGCCGGCTCGACCCGACGGCAAAGTGCGGCCCCCACCGCGAGCTCGCCGTCCGCCCGCCCTCCGGGAGGCTCGCAGGCTCGGGCAGCGCTTGCCGGGCGGGAGGGGCGCGGGTCCCTGCAAATCCGGCAAAGTCCCGGCGGAGCCGGCTCGACCCGACGGCAAAGTGCGGCCCCCACCGCGAGCTCGCCGTCCGCCCGCCCTCCGGGAGGCTCGCAGGCTCGGGCAGCGCTTGCCGGGCGGGAGGGGCGCGGGTCCCTGCAAATCCGGCAAAGTCCCGGCGGAGCCGGCTCGACCCGACGGCAAAGTGCGGCCCCCACCGCGAGCTCGCCGTCCGCCCGCCCTCCGGGAGGCTCGCAGGCTCGGGCAGCGCTTGCCGGGCGGGAGGGGCGCGGGTCCCTGCAAATCCGGCAAAGTCCCGGCGGAGCCGGCTCGACCCGACGGCAAAGTGCGGCCCCCACCGCGAGCTCGCCGTCCGCCCGCCCTCCGGGAGGCTCGCAGGCTCGGGCAGCGCTTGCCGGGCGGGAGGGGCGCGGGTCCCTGCAAATCCGGCAAAGTCCCGGCGGAGCCGGCTCGACCCGACGGCAAAGTGCGGCCCCCACCGCGAGCTCGCCGTCCGCCCGCCCTCCGGGAGGCTCGCAGGCTCGGGCAGCGCTTGCCGGGCGGGAGGGGCGCGGGTCCCTGCAAATCCGGCAAAGTCCCGGCGGAGCCGGCTCGACCCGACGGCAAAGTGCGGCCCCCACCGCGAGCTCGCCGTCCGCCCGCCCTCCGGGAGGCTCGCAGGCTCGGGCAGCGCTTGCCGGGCGGGAGGGGCGCGGGTCCCTGCAAATCCGGCAAAGTCCCGGCGGAGCCGGCTCGACCCGACGGCAAAGTGCGGCCCCCACCGCGAGCTCGCCGTCCGCCCGCCCTCCGGGAGGCTCGCAGGCTCGGGCAGCGCTTGCCGGGCGGGAGGGGCGCGGGTCCCTGCAAATCCGGCAAAGTCCCGGCGGAGCCGGCTCGACCCGACGGCAAAGTGCGGCCCCCACCGCGAGCTCGCCGTCCGCCCGCCCTCCGGGAGGCTCGCAGGCTCGGGCAGCGCTTGCCGGGCGGGAGGGGCGCGGGTCCCTGCAAATCCGGCAAAGTCCCGGCGGAGCCGGCTCGACCCGACGGCAAAGTGCGGCCCCCACCGCGAGCTCGCCGTCCGCCCGCCCTCCGGGAGGCTCGCAGGCTCGGGCAGCGCTTGCCGGGCGGGTGGGGCGTGGGTCCCGGCGCTGCCGGGCACTCGCCAGCCTTTTCTCGGCTGTTAGGGGTTGCCTCGGCTTTCCCGCTCCGTCATCTGACAATCCCCCCTGAAACAGCCTCTGGCTGGTGCTGGGGGCCGGGCGGGCAGAGGCAGCAGCCTGGGTCCCGGTGCTCGCCAGCTTGTTTTGTTCCGTGGGGGCTTGGTTGTTTTTTTGGTTTCGCGTGTCCGTCTGCTGACACACAGCCCACCACCCCGTCCCGCCGCGAAACACGTCTCTGGCTGGCGGTGGTGGGTGGGGGGACCAGGACCGCACCAGCTACGCACAAAGAGAAAAATGACCGCGACCGCTGAACCCAGGACGCACCGAAATACACCAGCCGATGCAGCCCGGGGTTCTGCAGATGCTGCGGCGCCCACCCCTCCTCCGCGGTGCCTCCCCCCGCCCCACAACGGGCTGGGAACAGATTGCAAAGATGTTCTTCTGGTTTGTGGTTTGGGGGAAATGTGTCTGAAACTGAGGAGAAGAGATGAAGATAGCGTGGCCGAGGATAGAAGGGAGGATTACGTTGCTCTTGCTGAGCATCCAAACAGGGTTCCCCACCACTGATGTTCTCACGGTTAAGTCTGTGGAACGTTAGGCACAGGTTAACGGTCGGCCTCAATGTTCTCAAGGGTCCTTTCCAAATCAAAAGGATTCTGCAGTTCTAAGAAAAGTTGATGTTTAGACTCAACTCTGTCCCTCGTCAGAGAAATGGCACTGCAGGAAGGCCGTGCGTCTGCCAGCTGAGGGAGGGAGCATCAGCACTTGCTTCGGCCTGTTTCCTATGGTGTTGCCCTGGAGCGCCGAGGAGCCCCGGAGGGAGCCCAGCGGGGCAGAGGCAGAGCCACCTCGGGCTGGGCCTCTGCTGCTGAGCTGGGCCGGGCTCCCGGGACGCAGATAGACGCTGGCGAGGGGGCAGAGCTGCAGAGAGACAGCTCTGCCCAGGCGCAGGGCCGGGGGGGGCACCGCCTGCAGGCCCCCAGGGGAGACCTGCCAGCCTCAGAGAGCTGAAAGGCACTCCGCAGCGGAGGCTGCCGAGAGGTTTCTGCGGGAGAAACGTTCCCAGCCCTGTGCGTGATCAGGCTCTGGGTGCAGGACAATGCAGCTGTAGCTCCTGGAGGGATCTCCTCGAGCCGCTGCCTCGGACAGTCCATGGGATCTGTCAGGAGGACGCTCTCGGTTTCTCTGTGCGGATCAGGAGGAGGATGTGCTGCAGAGCAGGCCTTCCCTCTGCAGCGTCTGAGTGAGAGGAGAAGGCAGGTCCCTCATCCAGGGCTTGGCTGCAGGGTGTGAATGTGCGTGTGCAGCCAGCGGTGGGTGCCCGGCGCTTTCCTTGCGAGCAGGGTCCCCGCAGCTCAGGGGCTGTGTGCCGGGGCAGGGACTCTGCCGCCTGCCAGGGCCAGCAGCACTCAGCCTGCGCGGGGAGCTCCCCGAGGTGCTCGGAGAAGTAGAGGGGGAAGCGACAGGGAACCCCTGGCAGGGAAGGAAAAGTGTTCTTGGCTCCAGGAGCACCGAGAGGGAGCAGAACTGGGCACAGAGCAGGAGCTCCTGGCAGGGACAGCTCCAAGAAACAGAGGCATGGACAGGGAGTGGGGGGGGGGGAAGTGAAGCCCATCCCTGGGGGCGGGGGGGGGGGGTGGGGGGGTGGGGTGCGTTCAGGCATCGTTTTCCCCAGCCACCGTGTTTTCGCTGTCCCGCTTCG
>NW_027069182.1:52500-62500 GCF_037157495.1 Lathamus discolor
AAGAAGCCGGCGCGGCCAGCGGCCGCAGCGGAGGCGGACGCCCCCCTGACGCCCACGGTCGTCGCTTTCGCTTTTCCCCGTTCTCTGGGTTCGGCCGCCCTACCGCCCCGAGCGCTGCTCGCGGCCGGCACCCACGGGCACACGGACGGAGGCCAGCACCGGCGCCTCGCGTACAATTAGGACACCTGAGGGCTCGCGGGGCCACGCGGCCGTCACACAGCCCGGTTCGGTAACACGTCCGTGGAACCTCCTCCCGCCGTCGAGCAGAGAGCAGGAAGGACGCGGCCGACGCGGCGGGGCACGCACCCCGCCGCCAACGCGGTCGCGGCTCTTTCTCTCGCTCGGGAGGGGGGCAAGACCCAGGACGACACCTCGCACGCAACGGGAAGCGAGCTGGAAAGGAGACCGCCCAGCCTGAACACCGGACGCCGCCCGCGGCCCGCCCGAGGACGGGGAGCGCAGACGAGCCCGGCCCGCCGGGGGCCCTCTCCGACGCGACCCGAAAGGCCTCATCGATCGGTCGGGGAAGACAGCAAGGACGACAAGACGGGTAAAAAAGGCCTCCTCCCTCCACGGTAGGCCAAAACGCTGCGTGTTCCTGAGACAACAGGGCAGCCCGAGCCCACCCCGCGGGGACTATTCGGGGCCGGGTGGTGAAAAGGCCGACGAGAGCTCCCGCGAGCCCCTCTTATCCACAAAAAGCCACCGCGTTTTCGGTTCCCCGCTTCGCGGGCTCCAGCTTTAACGCCGGCAAAAGAGCGACAAGAGCGAAAAAGGAGAGGGAAAAGGCAGAAAGGGAAAAAGGGGGGGTGGGGGGTGGAAAGAGGTAACGGGGGGGGGGGGGGGCGGACGGAGGGGGGGGGAAGAGGTAAGAGAGGGGGGAGCAGACGGAGGAGGGGGGGGAAAAGAGGTAAAAGAGGGGGGAGCAGACGGAGGAGGGGGGAAAAAGTTAAAAGAGGGGGGGCGGGAGGGGAGGGAGGAGGAAGGGGGGGGGGGAACAAAACAAAACAAAACAAAACAAAACAAAAAAAAAAAAACCCAGTACCGCCACCTGGGCCGAACCACCGGGCGCCTAGGCAAGCGCAAGCAAGAGCCGGACGCTGCTAAGGGGATCTCAGCGCCTGGACGTAACCGACGGGCTCGCCCGCCCGTGCCATCATCGGAGCCCCTCGCTCAGCTCACGGACGGGGCGGCGAGAAAATTGAGACCTGGGGATCGAGTCCCGCCACGGTCTTCCCAGCGTTCGAGTGCCGGCCTCCTCCGCCGCCGGTCTTTTTGCTCTCGGTCCACGCGGACGGAGACGAACGAACCAAGCTCGGGAAGCGCCGCGAAAGGCTGCCCAGTACACCCCTCACTATCGACGGCTGAGCCGCGGAGCGTGACAGCCTCTCAGCTAGCGCTGCTGCGGAGACGAGCCACTACTCGCTCCTGTAATACGGACAGACACTTCTCCGCCCGCGCTGGAGCGCAACACCAGACTTGTAGGCTCACCCGGTTGGTGCGCCAGCGACGACGCAATTTTCGATGACTCAACTGGAGGCAGCGAGAAACGGCCGCCTCCTCGACCGCCTCCGGAAGCGACGCGCCCGGCAAGATCTATCGCGGGACCTGGGAAATGCGGCTAAGTCCGCCGCGAGCCTGAAGTCCCCCCCAGAGACAGCGCGCGGAACTCTCCCTGCAAATCCGGCTAAGTCCCGGCGGAGCCGGCTAGACCTGACGGCAAAGTGCGGCCCCCACCGCGAGCTCGCCGTCCGCCCGCCCTCCGGGAGGCTCGCAGGCTCGGGCAGCGCTTGCCGGGCGGGAGGGGCGCGGGTCCCTGCAAATCCGGCAAAGTCCCGGCGGAGCCGGCTCGACCCGACGGCAAAGTGCGGCCCCCACCGCGAGCTCGCCGTCCGCCCGCCCTCCGGGAGGCTCGCAGGCTCGGGCAGCGCTTGCCGGGCGGGAGGGGCGCGGGTCCCTGCAAATCCGGCAAAGTCCCGGCGGAGCCGGCTCGACCCGACGGCAAAGTGCGGCCCCCACCGCGAGCTCGCCGTCCGCCCGCCCTCCGGGAGGCTCGCAGGCTCGGGCAGCGCTTGCCGGGCGGGAGGGGCGCGGGTCCCTGCAAATCCGGCAAAGTCCCGGCGGAGCCGGCTCGACCCGACGGCAAAGTGCGGCCCCCACCGCGAGCTCGCCGTCCGCCCGCCCTCCGGGAGGCTCGCAGGCTCGGGCAGCGCTTGCCGGGCGGGAGGGGCGCGGGTCCCTGCAAATCCGGCAAAGTCCCGGCGGAGCCGGCTCGACCCGACGGCAAAGTGCGGCCCCCACCGCGAGCTCGCCGTCCGCCCGCCCTCCGGGAGGCTCGCAGGCTCGGGCAGCGCTTGCCGGGCGGGAGGGGCGCGGGTCCCTGCAAATCCGGCAAAGTCCCGGCGGAGCCGGCTCGACCCGACGGCAAAGTGCGGCCCCCACCGCGAGCTCGCCGTCCGCCCGCCCTCCGGGAGGCTCGCAGGCTCGGGCAGCGCTTGCCGGGCGGGAGGGGCGCGGGTCCCTGCAAATCCGGCAAAGTCCCGGCGGAGCCGGCTCGACCCGACGGCAAAGTGCGGCCCCCACCGCGAGCTCGCCGTCCGCCCGCCCTCCGGGAGGCTCGCAGGCTCGGGCAGCGCTTGCCGGGCGGGAGGGGCGCGGGTCCCTGCAAATCCGGCAAAGTCCCGGCGGAGCCGGCTCGACCCGACGGCAAAGTGCGGCCCCCACCGCGAGCTCGCCGTCCGCCCGCCCTCCGGGAGGCTCGCAGGCTCGGGCAGCGCTTGCCGGGCGGGAGGGGCGCGGGTCCCTGCAAATCCGGCAAAGTCCCGGCGGAGCCGGCTCGACCCGACGGCAAAGTGCGGCCCCCACCGCGAGCTCGCCGTCCGCCCGCCCTCCGGGAGGCTCGCAGGCTCGGGCAGCGCTTGCCGGGCGGGAGGGGCGCGGGTCCCTGCAAATCCGGCAAAGTCCCGGCGGAGCCGGCTCGACCCGACGGCAAAGTGCGGCCCCCACCGCGAGCTCGCCGTCCGCCCGCCCTCCGGGAGGCTCGCAGGCTCGGGCAGCGCTTGCCGGGCGGGAGGGGCGCGGGTCCCTGCAAATCCGGCAAAGTCCCGGCGGAGCCGGCTCGACCCGACGGCAAAGTGCGGCCCCCACCGCGAGCTCGCCGTCCGCCCGCCCTCCGGGAGGCTCGCAGGCTCGGGCAGCGCTTGCCGGGCGGGAGGGGCGCGGGTCCCTGCAAATCCGGCAAAGTCCCGGCGGAGCCGGCTCGACCCGACGGCAAAGTGCGGCCCCCACCGCGAGCTCGCCGTCCGCCCGCCCTCCGGGAGGCTCGCAGGCTCGGGCAGCGCTTGCCGGGCGGGAGGGGCGCGGGTCCCTGCAAATCCGGCAAAGTCCCGGCGGAGCCGGCTCGACCCGACGGCAAAGTGCGGCCCCCACCGCGAGCTCGCCGTCCGCCCGCCCTCCGGGAGGCTCGCAGGCTCGGGCAGCGCTTGCCGGGCGGGAGGGGCGCGGGTCCCTGCAAATCCGGCAAAGTCCCGGCGGAGCCGGCTCGACCCGACGGCAAAGTGCGGCCCCCACCGCGAGCTCGCCGTCCGCCCGCCCTCCGGGAGGCTCGCAGGCTCGGGCAGCGCTTGCCGGGCGGGAGGGGCGCGGGTCCCTGCAAATCCGGCAAAGTCCCGGCGGAGCCGGCTCGACCCGACGGCAAAGTGCGGCCCCCACCGCGAGCTCGCCGTCCGCCCGCCCTCCGGGAGGCTCGCAGGCTCGGGCAGCGCTTGCCGGGCGGGAGGGGCGCGGGTCCCTGCAAATCCGGCAAAGTCCCGGCGGAGCCGGCTCGACCCGACGGCAAAGTGCGGCCCCCACCGCGAGCTCGCCGTCCGCCCGCCCTCCGGGAGGCTCGCAGGCTCGGGCAGCGCTTGCCGGGCGGGAGGGGCGCGGGTCCCTGCAAATCCGGCAAAGTCCCGGCGGAGCCGGCTCGACCCGACGGCAAAGTGCGGCCCCCACCGCGAGCTCGCCGTCCGCCCGCCCTCCGGGAGGCTCGCAGGCTCGGGCAGCGCTTGCCGGGCGGGAGGGGCGCGGGTCCCTGCAAATCCGGCAAAGTCCCGGCGGAGCCGGCTCGACCCGACGGCAAAGTGCGGCCCCCACCGCGAGCTCGCCGTCCGCCCGCCCTCCGGGAGGCTCGCAGGCTCGGGCAGCGCTTGCCGGGCGGGAGGGGCGCGGGTCCCTGCAAATCCGGCAAAGTCCCGGCGGAGCCGGCTCGACCCGACGGCAAAGTGCGGCCCCCACCGCGAGCTCGCCGTCCGCCCGCCCTCCGGGAGGCTCGCAGGCTCGGGCAGCGCTTGCCGGGCGGGAGGGGCGCGGGTCCCTGCAAATCCGGCAAAGTCCCGGCGGAGCCGGCTCGACCCGACGGCAAAGTGCGGCCCCCACCGCGAGCTCGCCGTCCGCCCGCCCTCCGGGAGGCTCGCAGGCTCGGGCAGCGCTTGCCGGGCGGGAGGGGCGCGGGTCCCTGCAAATCCGGCAAAGTCCCGGCGGAGCCGGCTCGACCCGACGGCAAAGTGCGGCCCCCACCGCGAGCTCGCCGTCCGCCCGCCCTCCGGGAGGCTCGCAGGCTCGGGCAGCGCTTGCCGGGCGGGAGGGGCGCGGGTCCCTGCAAATCCGGCAAAGTCCCGGCGGAGCCGGCTCGACCCGACGGCAAAGTGCGGCCCCCACCGCGAGCTCGCCGTCCGCCCGCCCTCCGGGAGGCTCGCAGGCTCGGGCAGCGCTTGCCGGGCGGGAGGGGCGCGGGTCCCTGCAAATCCGGCAAAGTCCCGGCGGAGCCGGCTCGACCCGACGGCAAAGTGCGGCCCCCACCGCGAGCTCGCCGTCCGCCCGCCCTCCGGGAGGCTCGCAGGCTCGGGCAGCGCTTGCCGGGCGGGAGGGGCGCGGGTCCCTGCAAATCCGGCAAAGTCCCGGCGGAGCCGGCTCGACCCGACGGCAAAGTGCGGCCCCCACCGCGAGCTCGCCGTCCGCCCGCCCTCCGGGAGGCTCGCAGGCTCGGGCAGCGCTTGCCGGGCGGGAGGGGCGCGGGTCCCTGCAAATCCGGCAAAGTCCCGGCGGAGCCGGCTCGACCCGACGGCAAAGTGCGGCCCCCACCGCGAGCTCGCCGTCCGCCCGCCCTCCGGGAGGCTCGCAGGCTCGGGCAGCGCTTGCCGGGCGGGAGGGGCGCGGGTCCCTGCAAATCCGGCAAAGTCCCGGCGGAGCCGGCTCGACCCGACGGCAAAGTGCGGCCCCCACCGCGAGCTCGCCGTCCGCCCGCCCTCCGGGAGGCTCGCAGGCTCGGGCAGCGCTTGCCGGGCGGGAGGGGCGCGGGTCCCTGCAAATCCGGCAAAGTCCCGGCGGAGCCGGCTCGACCCGACGGCAAAGTGCGGCCCCCACCGCGAGCTCGCCGTCCGCCCGCCCTCCGGGAGGCTCGCAGGCTCGGGCAGCGCTTGCCGGGCGGGAGGGGCGCGGGTCCCTGCAAATCCGGCAAAGTCCCGGCGGAGCCGGCTCGACCCGACGGCAAAGTGCGGCCCCCACCGCGAGCTCGCCGTCCGCCCGCCCTCCGGGAGGCTCGCAGGCTCGGGCAGCGCTTGCCGGGCGGGAGGGGCGCGGGTCCCTGCAAATCCGGCAAAGTCCCGGCGGAGCCGGCTCGACCCGACGGCAAAGTGCGGCCCCCACCGCGAGCTCGCCGTCCGCCCGCCCTCCGGGAGGCTCGCAGGCTCGGGCAGCGCTTGCCGGGCGGGAGGGGCGCGGGTCCCTGCAAATCCGGCAAAGTCCCGGCGGAGCCGGCTCGACCCGACGGCAAAGTGCGGCCCCCACCGCGAGCTCGCCGTCCGCCCGCCCTCCGGGAGGCTCGCAGGCTCGGGCAGCGCTTGCCGGGCGGGAGGGGCGCGGGTCCCTGCAAATCCGGCAAAGTCCCGGCGGAGCCGGCTCGACCCGACGGCAAAGTGCGGCCCCCACCGCGAGCTCGCCGTCCGCCCGCCCTCCGGGAGGCTCGCAGGCTCGGGCAGCGCTTGCCGGGCGGGAGGGGCGCGGGTCCCTGCAAATCCGGCAAAGTCCCGGCGGAGCCGGCTCGACCCGACGGCAAAGTGCGGCCCCCACCGCGAGCTCGCCGTCCGCCCGCCCTCCGGGAGGCTCGCAGGCTCGGGCAGCGCTTGCCGGGCGGGAGGGGCGCGGGTCCCTGCAAATCCGGCAAAGTCCCGGCGGAGCCGGCTCGACCCGACGGCAAAGTGCGGCCCCCACCGCGAGCTCGCCGTCCGCCCGCCCTCCGGGAGGCTCGCAGGCTCGGGCAGCGCTTGCCGGGCGGGAGGGGCGCGGGTCCCTGCAAATCCGGCAAAGTCCCGGCGGAGCCGGCTCGACCCGACGGCAAAGTGCGGCCCCCACCGCGAGCTCGCCGTCCGCCCGCCCTCCGGGAGGCTCGCAGGCTCGGGCAGCGCTTGCCGGGCGGGAGGGGCGCGGGTCCCTGCAAATCCGGCAAAGTCCCGGCGGAGCCGGCTCGACCCGACGGCAAAGTGCGGCCCCCACCGCGAGCTCGCCGTCCGCCCGCCCTCCGGGAGGCTCGCAGGCTCGGGCAGCGCTTGCCGGGCGGGAGGGGCGCGGGTCCCTGCAAATCCGGCAAAGTCCCGGCGGAGCCGGCTCGACCCGACGGCAAAGTGCGGCCCCCACCGCGAGCTCGCCGTCCGCCCGCCCTCCGGGAGGCTCGCAGGCTCGGGCAGCGCTTGCCGGGCGGGAGGGGCGCGGGTCCCTGCAAATCCGGCAAAGTCCCGGCGGAGCCGGCTCGACCCGACGGCAAAGTGCGGCCCCCACCGCGAGCTCGCCGTCCGCCCGCCCTCCGGGAGGCTCGCAGGCTCGGGCAGCGCTTGCCGGGCGGGAGGGGCGCGGGTCCCTGCAAATCCGGCAAAGTCCCGGCGGAGCCGGCTCGACCCGACGGCAAAGTGCGGCCCCCACCGCGAGCTCGCCGTCCGCCCGCCCTCCGGGAGGCTCGCAGGCTCGGGCAGCGCTTGCCGGGCGGGAGGGGCGCGGGTCCCTGCAAATCCGGCAAAGTCCCGGCGGAGCCGGCTCGACCCGACGGCAAAGTGCGGCCCCCACCGCGAGCTCGCCGTCCGCCCGCCCTCCGGGAGGCTCGCAGGCTCGGGCAGCGCTTGCCGGGCGGGAGGGGCGCGGGTCCCTGCAAATCCGGCAAAGTCCCGGCGGAGCCGGCTCGACCCGACGGCAAAGTGCGGCCCCCACCGCGAGCTCGCCGTCCGCCCGCCCTCCGGGAGGCTCGCAGGCTCGGGCAGCGCTTGCCGGGCGGGAGGGGCGCGGGTCCCTGCAAATCCGGCAAAGTCCCGGCGGAGCCGGCTCGACCCGACGGCAAAGTGCGGCCCCCACCGCGAGCTCGCCGTCCGCCCGCCCTCCGGGAGGCTCGCAGGCTCGGGCAGCGCTTGCCGGGCGGGAGGGGCGCGGGTCCCTGCAAATCCGGCAAAGTCCCGGCGGAGCCGGCTCGACCCGACGGCAAAGTGCGGCCCCCACCGCGAGCTCGCCGTCCGCCCGCCCTCCGGGAGGCTCGCAGGCTCGGGCAGCGCTTGCCGGGCGGGAGGGGCGCGGGTCCCTGCAAATCCGGCAAAGTCCCGGCGGAGCCGGCTCGACCCGACGGCAAAGTGCGGCCCCCACCGCGAGCTCGCCGTCCGCCCGCCCTCCGGGAGGCTCGCAGGCTCGGGCAGCGCTTGCCGGGCGGGAGGGGCGCGGGTCCCTGCAAATCCGGCAAAGTCCCGGCGGAGCCGGCTCGACCCGACGGCAAAGTGCGGCCCCCACCGCGAGCTCGCCGTCCGCCCGCCCTCCGGGAGGCTCGCAGGCTCGGGCAGCGCTTGCCGGGCGGGAGGGGCGCGGGTCCCTGCAAATCCGGCAAAGTCCCGGCGGAGCCGGCTCGACCCGACGGCAAAGTGCGGCCCCCACCGCGAGCTCGCCGTCCGCCCGCCCTCCGGGAGGCTCGCAGGCTCGGGCAGCGCTTGCCGGGCGGGAGGGGCGCGGGTCCCTGCAAATCCGGCAAAGTCCCGGCGGAGCCGGCTCGACCCGACGGCAAAGTGCGGCCCCCACCGCGAGCTCGCCGTCCGCCCGCCCTCCGGGAGGCTCGCAGGCTCGGGCAGCGCTTGCCGGGCGGGTGGGGCGTGGGTCCCGGCGCTGCCGGGCACTCGCCAGCCTTTTCTCGGCTGTTAGGGGTTGCCTCGGCTTTCCCGCTCCGTCATCTGACAATCCCCCCTGAAACAGCCTCTGGCTGGTGCTGGGGGCCGGGCGGGCAGAGGCAGCAGCCTGGGTCCCGGTGCTCGCCAGCTTGTTTTGTTCCGTGGGGGCTTGGTTGTTTTTTTGGTTTCGCGTGTCCGTCTGCTGACACACAGCCCACCACCCCGTCCCGCCGCGAAACACGTCTCTGGCTGGCGGTGGTGGGTGGGGGGACCAGGACCGCACCAGCTACGCACAAAGAGAAAAATGACCGCGACCGCTGAACCCAGGACGCACCGAAATACACCAGCCGATGCAGCCCGGGGTTCTGCAGATGCTGCGGCGCCCACCCCTCCTCCGCGGTGCCTCCCCCCGCCCCACAACGGGCTGGGAACAGATTGCAAAGATGTTCTTCTGGTTTGTGGTTTGGGGGAAATGTGTCTGAAACTGAGGAGAAGAGATGAAGATAGCGTGGCCGAGGATAGAAGGGAGGATTACGTTGCTCTTGCTGAGCATCCAAACAGGGTTCCCCACCACTGATGTTCTCACGGTTAAGTCTGTGGAACGTTAGGCACAGGTTAACGGTCGGCCTCAATGTTCTCAAGGGTCCTTTCCAAATCAAAAGGATTCTGCAGTTCTAAGAAAAGTTGATGTTTAGACTCAACTCTGTCCCTCGTCAGAGAAATGGCACTGCAGGAAGGCCGTGCGTCTGCCAGCTGAGGGAGGGAGCATCAGCACTTGCTTCGGCCTGTTTCCTATGGTGTTGCCCTGGAGCGCCGAGGAGCCCCGGAGGGAGCCCAGCGGGGCAGAGGCAGAGCCACCTCGGGCTGGGCCTCTGCTGCTGAGCTGGGCCGGGCTCCCGGGACGCAGATAGACGCTGGCGAGGGGGCAGAGCTGCAGAGAGACAGCTCTGCCCAGGCGCAGGGCCGGGGGGGGCACCGCCTGCAGGCCCCCAGGGGAGACCTGCCAGCCTCAGAGAGCTGAAAGGCACTCCGCAGCGGAGGCTGCCGAGAGGTTTCTGCGGGAGAAACGTTCCCAGCCCTGTGCGTGATCAGGCTCTGGGTGCAGGACAATGCAGCTGTAGCTCCTGGAGGGATCTCCTCGAGCCGCTGCCTCGGACAGTCCATGGGATCTGTCAGGAGGACGCTCTCGGTTTCTCTGTGCGGATCAGGAGGAGGATGTGCTGCAGAGCAGGCCTTCCCTCTGCAGCGTCTGAGTGAGAGGAGAAGGCAGGTCCCTCATCCAGGGCTTGGCTGCAGGGTGTGAATGTGCGTGTGCAGCCAGCGGTGGGTGCCCGGCGCTTTCCTTGCGAGCAGGGTCCCCGCAGCTCAGGGGCTGTGTGCCGGGGCAGGGACTCTGCCGCCTGCCAGGGCCAGCAGCACTCAGCCTGCGCGGGGAGCTCCCCGAGGTGCTCGGAGAAGTAGAGGGGGAAGCGACAGGGAACCCCTGGCAGGGAAGGAAAAGTGTTCTTGGCTCCAGGAGCACCGAGAGGGAGCAGAACTGGGCACAGAGCAGGAGCTCCTGGCAGGGACAGCTCCAAGAAACAGAGGCATGGACAGGGAGTGGGGGGGGGGGAAGTGAAGCCCATCCCTGGGGGCGGGGGGGGGGGGTGGGGGGGTGGGGTGCGTTCAGGCATCGTTTTCCCCAGCCACCGTGTTTTCGCTGTCCCGCTTCGCGGGCTCCAGCTTTAGCGCCGGAAAGAGAACAACGAGAGAGGGGCGGAAAGGAGAGCGAAGGGGCGGAAAAAAGAAAAAGGGAGGGGGTGGGGGGGGTGGGGAGGCGGTGGTGTCGGCGG
>NW_027069182.1:75000-82500 GCF_037157495.1 Lathamus discolor
CGGCCGGCACCCACGGGCACACGGACGGAGGCCAGCACCGGCGCCTCGCGTACAATTAGGACACCTGAGGGCTCGCGGGGCCACGCGGCCGTCACACAGCCCGGTTCGGTAACACGTCCGTGGAACCTCCTCCCGCCGTCGAGCAGAGAGCAGGAAGGACGCGGCCGACGCGGCGGGGCACGCACCCCGCCGCCAACGCGGTCGCGGCTCTTTCTCTCGCTCGGGAGGGGGGCAAGACCCAGGACGACACCTCGCACGCAACGGGAAGCGAGCTGGAAAGGAGACCGCCCAGCCTGAACACCGGACGCCGCCCGCGGCCCGCCCGAGGACGGGGAGCGCAGACGAGCCCGGCCCGCCGGGGGCCCTCTCCGACGCGACCCGAAAGGCCTCATCGATCGGTCGGGGAAGACAGGAAGGACGACAAGACGGGTAAAAAAGGCCTCCCCCACGGTAGGCCAAAACGCTGCGTGTTCCTGAGACAACAGGGCAGCCCCGAGCCCACCCCGCGGGGACTATTCGGGGCCGGGTGGTGAAAAGGCCGACGAGAGCTCCCGCGAGCCCCTCTTATCCACAAAAAGCCACCGCGTTTTCGGTTCCCCGCTTCGCGGGCTCCAGCTTTAACGCCGGCAAAAGAGCGACAAGAGCGAAAAAGGAGAGGGAAAAGGCAGAAAGGGAAAAAGGGGGGGTGGGGGGTGGAAAGAGGTAACGGGGGGGGGGGGCCGGACGGAGAGGGGGGGAAGAGGTAAGAGAGGGGGGAGCAGACGGAGGAGGGGGGGGAAAAGAGGTAAAAGAGGGGGGAGCAGACGGAGGAGGGGGGAAAAAGTTAAAAGAGGGGGGGCGGGAGGGGAGGGAGGAGGAAGGGGGGGGGAACAAAACAAAACAAAACAAAACAAAAAAAAAAAAAACCCAGTACCGCCACCTGGGCCGAACCACCGGGCGCCTAGGCAAGCGCAAGCAAGAGCCGGACGCTGCTAAGGGGATCTCAGCGCCTGGACGTAACCGACGGGCTCGCCCGCCCGTGCCATCATCGGAGCCCCTCGCTCAGCTCACGGACGGGGCGGCGAGAAAATTGAGACCTGGGGATCGAGTCCCGCCACGGTCTTCCCAGCGTTCGAGTGCCGGCCTCCTCCGCCGCCGGTCTTTTTGCTCTCGGTCCACGCGGACGGAGACGAACGAACCAAGCTCGGGAAGCGCCGCGAAAGGCTGCCCAGTACACCCCTCACTATCGACGGCTGAGCCGCGGAGCGTGACAGCCTCTCAGCTAGCGCTGCTGCGGAGACGAGCCACTACTCGCTCCTGTAATACGGACAGACACTTCTCCGCCCGCGCTGGAGCGCAACACCAGACTTGTAGGCTCACCCGGTTGGTGCGCCAGCGACGACGCAATTTTCGATGACTCAACTGGAGGCAGCGAGAAACGGCCGCCTCCTCGACCGCCTCCGGAAGCGACGCGCCCGGCAAGATCTATCGCGGGACCTGGGAAATGCGGCTAAGTCCGCCGCGAGCCTGAAGTCCCCCCCAGAGACGGCGCGCGGAACTCTCCCTGCAAATCCGGCTAAGTCCCGGCGGAGCCGGCTAGACCTGACGGCAAACTGCGGCCCCCACCGCGAGCTCGCCGTCCGCCCGCCCTCCGGGAGGCTCGCAGGCTCGGGCAGCGCTTGCCGGGCGGGTGAGGCGCGGGTCCCTGCAAATCCGGCAAAGTCCCGGCGGAGCCGGCTCGACCCGACGGCAAACGGCGGCCCCCACCGCGAGCTCGCCGTCCGCCCGCCCTCCGGGAGGCTCGCAGGCTCGGGCAGCGCTTGCCGGGCGGGTGAGGCGCGGGTCCCTGCAAATCCGGCAAAGTCCCGGCGGAGCCGGCTCGACCGGACGGCAAACGGCGGCCCCCACCGCGAGCTCGCCGTCCGCCCGCCCTCCGGGAGGCTCGCAGGCTCGGGCAGCGCTTGCCGGGCGGGTGAGGCGCGGGTCCCTGCAAATCCGGCAAAGTCCCGGCGGAGCCGGCTGGACCGGACGGCAAACTGCGGCCCCCACCGCGAGCTCGCCGTCCGCCCGCCCTCTGGGAGGCTCGCAGGCTCGGGCAGCGCTTGCCGGGCGGGTGAGGCGCGGGTCCCTGCAAATCCGGCAAAGTCCCGGCGGAGCCGGCTCGACCGGACGGCAAACGGCGGCCCCCACCGCGAGCTCGCCGTCCGCCCGCCCTCCGGGAGGCTCGCAGGCTCGGGCAGCGCTTGCCGAGCGGGTGAGGCGCGGGTCCCTGCAAATCCGGCAAAGTCCCGGCGGAGCCGGCTGGACCGGACGGCAAACTGCGGCCCCCACCGCGAGCTCGCCGTCCGCCCGCCCTCCGGGAGGCTCGCAGGCTCGGGCAGCGCTTGCCGGGCGGGTGAGGCGCGGGTCCCTGCAAATCCGGCAAAGTCCCGGCGGAGCCGGCTCGACCCGACGGCAAACGGCGGCCCCCACCGCGAGCTCGCCGTCCGGGAGGCTCGCAGGCTCGGGCAGCGCTTGCCGGGCGGGTGAGGCGCGGGTCCCTGCAAATCCGGCAAAGTCCCGGCGGAGCCGACTCGACCCGACGGCAAACGGCGGCCCCCACCGCGAGCTCGCCGTCCGCCCGCCCTCCGGGAGGCTCGCAGGCTCGGGCAGCGCTTGCCGGGCGGGTGAGGCGCGGGTCCCTGCAAATCCGGCAAAGTCCCGGCGGAGCCGGCTCGACCGGACGGCAAACGGCGGCCCCCACCGCGAGCTCGCCGTCCGGGAGGCTCGCAGGCTCGGGCAGCGCTTGCCGGGCGGGTGAGGCGCGGGTCCCTGCAAATCCGGCAAAGTCCCGGCGGAGCCGACTCGACCCGACGGCAAACGGCGGCCCCCACCGCGAGCTCGCCGTCCGCCCGCCCTCCGGGAGGCTCGCAGGCTCGGGCAGCGCTTGCCGGGCGGGTGAGGCGCGGGTCCCTGCAAATCCGGCAAAGTCCCGGCGGAGCCGGCTCGACCCGACGGCAAACGGCGGCCCCCACCGCGAGCTCGCCGTCCGGGAGGCTCGCAGGCTCGGGCAGCGCTTGCCGGGCGGGTGAGGCGCGGGTCCCTGCAAATCCGGCAAAGTCCCGGCGGAGCCGACTCGACCCGACGGCAAACGGCGGCCCCCACCGCGAGCTCGCCGTCCGGGAGGCTCGCAGGCTCGGGCAGCGCTTGCCGGGCGGGTGAGGCGCGGGTCCCTGCAAATCCGGCAAAGTCCCGGCGGAGCCGACTCGACCCGACGGCAAACGGCGGCCCCCACCGCGAGCTCGCCGTCCGCCCGCCCTCCGGGAGGCTCGCAGGCTCGGGCAGCGCTTGCCGGGCGGGTGAGGCGCGGGTCCCTGCAAATCCGGCAAAGTCCCGGCGGAGCCGGCTCGACCCGACGGCAAACGGCGGCCCCCACCGCGAGCTCGCCGTCCGCCCGCCCTCCGGGAGGCTCGCAGGCTCGGGCAGCGCTTGCCGGGCGGGTGAGGCGCGGGTCCCTGCAAATCCGGCAAAGTCCCGGCGGAGCCGGCTGGACCGGACGGCAAACGGCGGCCCCCACCGCGAGCTCGCCGTCCGCCCGCCCTCCGGGAGGCTCGCAGGCTCGGGCAGCGCTTGCCGGGCGGGTGAGGCGCGGGTCCCTGCAAATCCGGCAAAGTCCCGGCGGAGCCGGCTCGACCGGACGGCAAACTGCGGCCCCCACCGCGAGCTCGCCGTCCGCCCGCCCTCCGGGAGGCTCGCAGGCTCGGGCAGCGCTTGCCGGGCGGGTGAGGCGCGGGTCCCTGCAAATCCGGCAAAGTCCCGGCGGAGCCGGCTCGACCCGACGGCAAAGTGCGGCCCCCACCGCGAGCTCGCCGTCCGGGAGGCTCGCAGGCTCGGGCAGCGCTTGCCGGGCGGGTGAGGCGCGGGTCCCTGCAAATCCGGCAAAGTCCCGGCGGAGCCGACTCGACCCGACGGCAAACGGCGGCCCCCACCGCGAGCTCGCCGTCCGCCCGCCCTCCGGGAGGCTCGCAGGCTCGGGCAGCGCTTGCCGGGCGGGTGAGGCGCGGGTCCCTGCAAATCCGGCAAAGTCCCGGCGGAGCCGGCTCGACCCGACGGCAAACGGCGGCCCCCACCGCGAGCTCGCCGTCCGCCCGCCCTCCGGGAGGCTCGCAGGCTCGGGCAGCGCTTGCCGGGCGGGTGAGGCGCGGGTCCCTGCAAATCCGGCAAAGTCCCGGCGGAGCCGGCTGGACCGGACGGCAAACGGCGGCCCCCACCGCGAGCTCGCCGTCCGCCCGCCCTCCGGGAGGCTCGCAGGCTCGGGCAGCGCTTGCCGGGCGGGTGAGGCGCGGGTCCCTGCAAATCCGGCAAAGTCCCGGCGGAGCCGGCTCGACCGGACGGCAAACTGCGGCCCCCACCGCGAGCTCGCCGTCCGCCCGCCCTCCGGGAGGCTCGCAGGCTCGGGCAGCGCTTGCCGGGCGGGTGAGGCGCGGGTCCCTGCAAATCCGGCAAAGTCCCGGCGGAGCCGGCTCGACCCGACGGCAAAGTGCGGCCCCCACCGCGAGCTCGCCGTCCGCCCGCCCTCCGGGAGGCTCGCAGGCTCGGGCAGCGCTTGCCGGGCGGGAGGGGCGCGGGTCCCTGCAAATCCGGCAAAGTCCCGGCGGAGCCGGCTCGACCCGACGGCAAAGTGCGGCCCCCACCGCGAGCTCGCCGTCCGCCCGCCCTCCGGGAGGCTCGCAGGCTCGGGCAGCGCTTGCCGGGCGGGAGGGGCGCGGGTCCCTGCAAATCCGGCAAAGTCCCGGCGGAGCCGGCTCGACCCGACGGCAAAGTGCGGCCCCCACCGCGAGCTCGCCGTCCGCCCGCCCTCCGGGAGGCTCGCAGGCTCGGGCAGCGCTTGCCGGGCGGGAGGGGCGCGGGTCCCTGCAAATCCGGCAAAGTCCCGGCGGAGCCGGCTCGACCCGACGGCAAAGTGCGGCCCCCACCGCGAGCTCGCCGTCCGCCCGCCCTCCGGGAGGCTCGCAGGCTCGGGCAGCGCTTGCCGGGCGGGTGGGGCGTGGGTCCCGGCGCTGCCGGGCACTCGCCAGCCTTTTCTCGGCTGTTAGGGGTTGCCTCGGCTTTCCCGCTCCGTCATCTGACAATCCCCCCTGAAACAGCCTCTGGCTGGTGCTGGGGGCCGGGCGGGCAGAGGCAGCAGCCTGGGTCCCGGTGCTCGCCAGCTTGTTTTGTTCCGTGGGGGCTTGGTTGTTTTTTTGGTTTCGCGTGTCCGTCTGCTGACACACAGCCCACCACCCCGTCCCGCCGCGAAACACGTCTCTGGCTGGCGGTGGTGGGTGGGGGGACCAGGACCGCACCAGCTACGCACAAAGAGAAAAATGACCGCGACCGCTGAACCCAGGACGCACCGAAATACACCAGCCGATGCAGCCCGGGGTTCTGCAGATGCTGCGGCGCCCACCCCTCCTCCGCGGTGCCTCCCCCCGCCCCACAACGGGCTGGGAACAGATTGCAAAGATGTTCTTCTGGTTTGTGGTTTGGGGGAAATGTGTCTGAAACTGAGGAGAAGAGATGAAGATAGCGTGGCCGAGGATAGAAGGGAGGATTACGTTGCTCTTGCTGAGCATCCAAACAGGGTTCCCCACCACTGATGTTCTCACGGTTAAGTCTGTGGAACGTTAGGCACAGGTTAACGGTCGGCCTCAATGTTCTCAAGGGTCCTTTCCAAATCAAAAGGATTCTGCAGTTCTAAGAAAAGTTGATGTTTAGACTCAACTCTGTCCCTCGTCAGAGAAATGGCACTGCAGGAAGGCCGTGCGTCTGCCAGCTGAGGGAGGGAGCATCAGCACTTGCTTCGGCCTGTTTCCTATGGTGTTGCCCTGGAGCGCCGAGGAGCCCCGGAGGGAGCCCAGCGGGGCAGAGGCAGAGCCACCTCGGGCTGGGCCTCTGCTGCTGAGCTGGGCCGGGCTCCCGGGACGCAGATAGACGCTGGCGAGGGGGCAGAGCTGCAGAGAGACAGCTCTGCCCAGGCGCAGGGCCGGGGGGGGCACCGCCTGCAGGCCCCCAGGGGAGACCTGCCAGCCTCAGAGAGCTGAAAGGCACTCCGCAGCGGAGGCTGCCGAGAGGTTTCTGCGGGAGAAACGTTCCCAGCCCTGTGCGTGATCAGGCTCTGGGTGCAGGACAATGCAGCTGTAGCTCCTGGAGGGATCTCCTCGAGCCGCTGCCTCGGACAGTCCATGGGATCTGTCAGGAGGACGCTCTCGGTTTCTCTGTGCGGATCAGGAGGAGGATGTGCTGCAGAGCAGGCCTTCCCTCTGCAGCGTCTGAGTGAGAGGAGAAGGCAGGTCCCTCATCCAGGGCTTGGCTGCAGGGTGTGAATGTGCGTGTGCAGCCAGCGGTGGGTGCCCGGCGCTTTCCTTGCGAGCAGGGTCCCCGCAGCTCAGGGGCTGTGTGCCGGGGCAGGGACTCTGCCGCCTGCCAGGGCCAGCAGCACTCAGCCTGCGCGGGGAGCTCCCCGAGGTGCTCGGAGAAGTAGAGGGGGAAGCGACAGGGAACCCCTGGCAGGGAAGGAAAAGTGTTCTTGGCTCCAGGAGCACCGAGAGGGAGCAGAACTGGGCACAGAGCAGGAGCTCCTGGCAGGGACAGCTCCAAGAAACAGAGGCATGGACAGGGAGTGGGGGGGGGGGAAGTGAAGCCCATCCCTGGGGGCGGGGGGGGGGGGTGGGGGGGTGGGGTGCGTTCAGGCATCGTTTTCCCCAGCCACCGTGTTTTCGCTGTCCCGCTTCGCGGGCTCCAGCTTTAGCGCCGGAAAGAGAACAACGAGAGAGGGGCGGAAAGGAGAGCGAAGGGGCGGAAAAAAGAAAAAGGGAGGGGGTGGGGGGGGGGTGGGGAGGCGGTGGTGTCGGCGGCAGGGTTAAATATTATTAGGTGCCGTCACCTCGTCCCCATCAGTGGGCCCTAGGCAAGCCCAAGCGAGAGCCAGACGCTGCTAAGGCATCTCTGCGCCGGGACGTACCGAGACGGAAAAACGGTCGGTACTAAAAACTGTTTGTGCTGAAGTAAATGCTCGGATTACTGCAGGGGCGACGGCAGGGAGGCCTGAAGGTCGCACTGCCCTGAACCAGCTCCCGCGCTCGAGCGGGGGATACATTGAAACCCAGCAGCCGGCGCACCTGGGGCTCTGCAGACGCCGCGGCGCGCCGCCCCGCCCGCTCTTCTCGGCGAAACCCCCCCTCCCCCCCACCCCCAGCCCCCCGCCTTCCCGCCTCCCCCCTCCCCCACCCCCACCCCCCCCCCCCACTCGCGGCGCATGCGCACAGGCACAGAGAGAGGCACCCCTCGCCGTGCGCACCCTCCCCCCCCGCCCCGCGCTGCCGTTCCGGACCCGCCGAGCGCTGGGTGCGGCCCCAGTCACCAGACGGCGGCACCGCCCCGGAGCAGCAGGGCGGAGGGGCAGGGGTCGGCAGCCTGACGCTCTGCGCCTGCGCGCTCGCCCCCCTCAACGCCCCTCCTCCCCCGGCTCGGCAAGCGGGTCTCCGCCAGCGACGAAAACAA
>NW_027069182.1:95000-102500 GCF_037157495.1 Lathamus discolor
AAGACAGCAAGGACGACAAGACGGGTAAAAAAGGCCTCCTCCCTCCACGGTAGGCCAAAACGCTGCGTGTTCCTGAGACAACAGGGCAGCCCGAGCCCACCCCGCGGGGACTATTCGGGGCCGGGTGGTGAAAAGGCCGACGAGAGCTCCCGCGAGCCCCTCTTATCCACAAAAAGCCACCGCGTTTTCGGTTCCCCGCTTCGCGGGCTCCAGCTTTAACGCCGGCAAAAGAGCGACAAGAGCGAAAAAGGAGAGGGAAAAGGCAGAAAGGGAAAAAGGGGGGGTGGGGGGTGGAAAGAGGTAACGGGGGGGGGGGGGGGCGGACGGAGGGGGGGGGAAGAGGTAAGAGAGGGGGGAGCAGACGGAGGAGGGGGGGGAAAAGAGGTAAAAGAGGGGGGAGCAGACGGAGGAGGGGGGAAAAAGTTAAAAGAGGGGGGGCGGGAGGGGAGGGAGGAGGAAGGGGGGGGGGGAACAAAACAAAACAAAACAAAACAAAACAAAAAAAAAAAAACCCAGTACCGCCACCTGGGCCGAACCACCGGGCGCCTAGGCAAGCGCAAGCAAGAGCCGGACGCTGCTAAGGGGATCTCAGCGCCTGGACGTAACCGACGGGCTCGCCCGCCCGTGCCATCATCGGAGCCCCTCGCTCAGCTCACGGACGGGGCGGCGAGAAAATTGAGACCTGGGGATCGAGTCCCGCCACGGTCTTCCCAGCGTTCGAGTGCCGGCCTCCTCCGCCGCCGGTCTTTTTGCTCTCGGTCCACGCGGACGGAGACGAACGAACCAAGCTCGGGAAGCGCCGCGAAAGGCTGCCCAGTACACCCCTCACTATCGACGGCTGAGCCGCGGAGCGTGACAGCCTCTCAGCTAGCGCTGCTGCGGAGACGAGCCACTACTCGCTCCTGTAATACGGACAGACACTTCTCCGCCCGCGCTGGAGCGCAACACCAGACTTGTAGGCTCACCCGGTTGGTGCGCCAGCGACGACGCAATTTTCGATGACTCAACTGGAGGCAGCGAGAAACGGCCGCCTCCTCGACCGCCTCCGGAAGCGACGCGCCCGGCAAGATCTATCGCGGGACCTGGGAAATGCGGCTAAGTCCGCCGCGAGCCTGAAGTCCCCCCCAGAGACAGCGCGCGGAACTCTCCCTGCAAATCCGGCTAAGTCCCGGCGGAGCCGGCTAGACCTGACGGCAAAGTGCGGCCCCCACCGCGAGCTCGCCGTCCGCCCGCCCTCCGGGAGGCTCGCAGGCTCGGGCAGCGCTTGCCGGGCGGGAGGGGCGCGGGTCCCTGCAAATCCGGCAAAGTCCCGGCGGAGCCGGCTCGACCCGACGGCAAAGTGCGGCCCCCACCGCGAGCTCGCCGTCCGCCCGCCCTCCGGGAGGCTCGCAGGCTCGGGCAGCGCTTGCCGGGCGGGAGGGGCGCGGGTCCCTGCAAATCCGGCAAAGTCCCGGCGGAGCCGGCTCGACCCGACGGCAAAGTGCGGCCCCCACCGCGAGCTCGCCGTCCGCCCGCCCTCCGGGAGGCTCGCAGGCTCGGGCAGCGCTTGCCGGGCGGGAGGGGCGCGGGTCCCTGCAAATCCGGCAAAGTCCCGGCGGAGCCGGCTCGACCCGACGGCAAAGTGCGGCCCCCACCGCGAGCTCGCCGTCCGCCCGCCCTCCGGGAGGCTCGCAGGCTCGGGCAGCGCTTGCCGGGCGGGAGGGGCGCGGGTCCCTGCAAATCCGGCAAAGTCCCGGCGGAGCCGGCTCGACCCGACGGCAAAGTGCGGCCCCCACCGCGAGCTCGCCGTCCGCCCGCCCTCCGGGAGGCTCGCAGGCTCGGGCAGCGCTTGCCGGGCGGGAGGGGCGCGGGTCCCTGCAAATCCGGCAAAGTCCCGGCGGAGCCGGCTCGACCCGACGGCAAAGTGCGGCCCCCACCGCGAGCTCGCCGTCCGCCCGCCCTCCGGGAGGCTCGCAGGCTCGGGCAGCGCTTGCCGGGCGGGAGGGGCGCGGGTCCCTGCAAATCCGGCAAAGTCCCGGCGGAGCCGGCTCGACCCGACGGCAAAGTGCGGCCCCCACCGCGAGCTCGCCGTCCGCCCGCCCTCCGGGAGGCTCGCAGGCTCGGGCAGCGCTTGCCGGGCGGGAGGGGCGCGGGTCCCTGCAAATCCGGCAAAGTCCCGGCGGAGCCGGCTCGACCCGACGGCAAAGTGCGGCCCCCACCGCGAGCTCGCCGTCCGCCCGCCCTCCGGGAGGCTCGCAGGCTCGGGCAGCGCTTGCCGGGCGGGAGGGGCGCGGGTCCCTGCAAATCCGGCAAAGTCCCGGCGGAGCCGGCTCGACCCGACGGCAAAGTGCGGCCCCCACCGCGAGCTCGCCGTCCGCCCGCCCTCCGGGAGGCTCGCAGGCTCGGGCAGCGCTTGCCGGGCGGGAGGGGCGCGGGTCCCTGCAAATCCGGCAAAGTCCCGGCGGAGCCGGCTCGACCCGACGGCAAAGTGCGGCCCCCACCGCGAGCTCGCCGTCCGCCCGCCCTCCGGGAGGCTCGCAGGCTCGGGCAGCGCTTGCCGGGCGGGAGGGGCGCGGGTCCCTGCAAATCCGGCAAAGTCCCGGCGGAGCCGGCTCGACCCGACGGCAAAGTGCGGCCCCCACCGCGAGCTCGCCGTCCGCCCGCCCTCCGGGAGGCTCGCAGGCTCGGGCAGCGCTTGCCGGGCGGGAGGGGCGCGGGTCCCTGCAAATCCGGCAAAGTCCCGGCGGAGCCGGCTCGACCCGACGGCAAAGTGCGGCCCCCACCGCGAGCTCGCCGTCCGCCCGCCCTCCGGGAGGCTCGCAGGCTCGGGCAGCGCTTGCCGGGCGGGAGGGGCGCGGGTCCCTGCAAATCCGGCAAAGTCCCGGCGGAGCCGGCTCGACCCGACGGCAAAGTGCGGCCCCCACCGCGAGCTCGCCGTCCGCCCGCCCTCCGGGAGGCTCGCAGGCTCGGGCAGCGCTTGCCGGGCGGGAGGGGCGCGGGTCCCTGCAAATCCGGCAAAGTCCCGGCGGAGCCGGCTCGACCCGACGGCAAAGTGCGGCCCCCACCGCGAGCTCGCCGTCCGCCCGCCCTCCGGGAGGCTCGCAGGCTCGGGCAGCGCTTGCCGGGCGGGAGGGGCGCGGGTCCCTGCAAATCCGGCAAAGTCCCGGCGGAGCCGGCTCGACCCGACGGCAAAGTGCGGCCCCCACCGCGAGCTCGCCGTCCGCCCGCCCTCCGGGAGGCTCGCAGGCTCGGGCAGCGCTTGCCGGGCGGGAGGGGCGCGGGTCCCTGCAAATCCGGCAAAGTCCCGGCGGAGCCGGCTCGACCCGACGGCAAAGTGCGGCCCCCACCGCGAGCTCGCCGTCCGCCCGCCCTCCGGGAGGCTCGCAGGCTCGGGCAGCGCTTGCCGGGCGGGAGGGGCGCGGGTCCCTGCAAATCCGGCAAAGTCCCGGCGGAGCCGGCTCGACCCGACGGCAAAGTGCGGCCCCCACCGCGAGCTCGCCGTCCGCCCGCCCTCCGGGAGGCTCGCAGGCTCGGGCAGCGCTTGCCGGGCGGGAGGGGCGCGGGTCCCTGCAAATCCGGCAAAGTCCCGGCGGAGCCGGCTCGACCCGACGGCAAAGTGCGGCCCCCACCGCGAGCTCGCCGTCCGCCCGCCCTCCGGGAGGCTCGCAGGCTCGGGCAGCGCTTGCCGGGCGGGAGGGGCGCGGGTCCCTGCAAATCCGGCAAAGTCCCGGCGGAGCCGGCTCGACCCGACGGCAAAGTGCGGCCCCCACCGCGAGCTCGCCGTCCGCCCGCCCTCCGGGAGGCTCGCAGGCTCGGGCAGCGCTTGCCGGGCGGGAGGGGCGCGGGTCCCTGCAAATCCGGCAAAGTCCCGGCGGAGCCGGCTCGACCCGACGGCAAAGTGCGGCCCCCACCGCGAGCTCGCCGTCCGCCCGCCCTCCGGGAGGCTCGCAGGCTCGGGCAGCGCTTGCCGGGCGGGAGGGGCGCGGGTCCCTGCAAATCCGGCAAAGTCCCGGCGGAGCCGGCTCGACCCGACGGCAAAGTGCGGCCCCCACCGCGAGCTCGCCGTCCGCCCGCCCTCCGGGAGGCTCGCAGGCTCGGGCAGCGCTTGCCGGGCGGGAGGGGCGCGGGTCCCTGCAAATCCGGCAAAGTCCCGGCGGAGCCGGCTCGACCCGACGGCAAAGTGCGGCCCCCACCGCGAGCTCGCCGTCCGCCCGCCCTCCGGGAGGCTCGCAGGCTCGGGCAGCGCTTGCCGGGCGGGAGGGGCGCGGGTCCCTGCAAATCCGGCAAAGTCCCGGCGGAGCCGGCTCGACCCGACGGCAAAGTGCGGCCCCCACCGCGAGCTCGCCGTCCGCCCGCCCTCCGGGAGGCTCGCAGGCTCGGGCAGCGCTTGCCGGGCGGGAGGGGCGCGGGTCCCTGCAAATCCGGCAAAGTCCCGGCGGAGCCGGCTCGACCCGACGGCAAAGTGCGGCCCCCACCGCGAGCTCGCCGTCCGCCCGCCCTCCGGGAGGCTCGCAGGCTCGGGCAGCGCTTGCCGGGCGGGAGGGGCGCGGGTCCCTGCAAATCCGGCAAAGTCCCGGCGGAGCCGGCTCGACCCGACGGCAAAGTGCGGCCCCCACCGCGAGCTCGCCGTCCGCCCGCCCTCCGGGAGGCTCGCAGGCTCGGGCAGCGCTTGCCGGGCGGGAGGGGCGCGGGTCCCTGCAAATCCGGCAAAGTCCCGGCGGAGCCGGCTCGACCCGACGGCAAAGTGCGGCCCCCACCGCGAGCTCGCCGTCCGCCCGCCCTCCGGGAGGCTCGCAGGCTCGGGCAGCGCTTGCCGGGCGGGAGGGGCGCGGGTCCCTGCAAATCCGGCAAAGTCCCGGCGGAGCCGGCTCGACCCGACGGCAAAGTGCGGCCCCCACCGCGAGCTCGCCGTCCGCCCGCCCTCCGGGAGGCTCGCAGGCTCGGGCAGCGCTTGCCGGGCGGGTGGGGCGTGGGTCCCGGCGCTGCCGGGCACTCGCCAGCCTTTTCTCGGCTGTTAGGGGTTGCCTCGGCTTTCCCGCTCCGTCATCTGACAATCCCCCCTGAAACAGCCTCTGGCTGGTGCTGGGGGCCGGGCGGGCAGAGGCAGCAGCCTGGGTCCCGGTGCTCGCCAGCTTGTTTTGTTCCGTGGGGGCTTGGTTGTTTTTTTGGTTTCGCGTGTCCGTCTGCTGACACACAGCCCACCACCCCGTCCCGCCGCGAAACACGTCTCTGGCTGGCGGTGGTGGGTGGGGGGACCAGGACCGCACCAGCTACGCACAAAGAGAAAAATGACCGCGACCGCTGAACCCAGGACGCACCGAAATACACCAGCCGATGCAGCCCGGGGTTCTGCAGATGCTGCGGCGCCCACCCCTCCTCCGCGGTGCCTCCCCCCGCCCCACAACGGGCTGGGAACAGATTGCAAAGATGTTCTTCTGGTTTGTGGTTTGGGGGAAATGTGTCTGAAACTGAGGAGAAGAGATGAAGATAGCGTGGCCGAGGATAGAAGGGAGGATTACGTTGCTCTTGCTGAGCATCCAAACAGGGTTCCCCACCACTGATGTTCTCACGGTTAAGTCTGTGGAACGTTAGGCACAGGTTAACGGTCGGCCTCAATGTTCTCAAGGGTCCTTTCCAAATCAAAAGGATTCTGCAGTTCTAAGAAAAGTTGATGTTTAGACTCAACTCTGTCCCTCGTCAGAGAAATGGCACTGCAGGAAGGCCGTGCGTCTGCCAGCTGAGGGAGGGAGCATCAGCACTTGCTTCGGCCTGTTTCCTATGGTGTTGCCCTGGAGCGCCGAGGAGCCCCGGAGGGAGCCCAGCGGGGCAGAGGCAGAGCCACCTCGGGCTGGGCCTCTGCTGCTGAGCTGGGCCGGGCTCCCGGGACGCAGATAGACGCTGGCGAGGGGGCAGAGCTGCAGAGAGACAGCTCTGCCCAGGCGCAGGGCCGGGGGGGGCACCGCCTGCAGGCCCCCAGGGGAGACCTGCCAGCCTCAGAGAGCTGAAAGGCACTCCGCAGCGGAGGCTGCCGAGAGGTTTCTGCGGGAGAAACGTTCCCAGCCCTGTGCGTGATCAGGCTCTGGGTGCAGGACAATGCAGCTGTAGCTCCTGGAGGGATCTCCTCGAGCCGCTGCCTCGGACAGTCCATGGGATCTGTCAGGAGGACGCTCTCGGTTTCTCTGTGCGGATCAGGAGGAGGATGTGCTGCAGAGCAGGCCTTCCCTCTGCAGCGTCTGAGTGAGAGGAGAAGGCAGGTCCCTCATCCAGGGCTTGGCTGCAGGGTGTGAATGTGCGTGTGCAGCCAGCGGTGGGTGCCCGGCGCTTTCCTTGCGAGCAGGGTCCCCGCAGCTCAGGGGCTGTGTGCCGGGGCAGGGACTCTGCCGCCTGCCAGGGCCAGCAGCACTCAGCCTGCGCGGGGAGCTCCCCGAGGTGCTCGGAGAAGTAGAGGGGGAAGCGACAGGGAACCCCTGGCAGGGAAGGAAAAGTGTTCTTGGCTCCAGGAGCACCGAGAGGGAGCAGAACTGGGCACAGAGCAGGAGCTCCTGGCAGGGACAGCTCCAAGAAACAGAGGCATGGACAGGGAGTGGGGGGGGGGGAAGTGAAGCCCATCCCTGGGGGCGGGGGGGGGGGGTGGGGGGGTGGGGTGCGTTCAGGCATCGTTTTCCCCAGCCACCGTGTTTTCGCTGTCCCGCTTCGCGGGCTCCAGCTTTAGCGCCGGAAAGAGAACAACGAGAGAGGGGCGGAAAGGAGAGCGAAGGGGCGGAAAAAAGAAAAAGGGAGGGGGTGGGGGGGGTGGGGAGGCGGTGGTGTCGGCGGCAGGGTTAAATATTATTAGGTGCCGTCACCTCGTCCCCATCAGTGGGCCCTAGGCAAGCCCAAGCGAGAGCCAGACGCTGCTAAGGCATCTCTGCGCCGGGACGTACCGAGACGGAAAAACGGTCGGTACTAAAAACTGTTTGTGCTGAAGTAAATGCTCGGATTACTGCAGGGGCGACGGCAGGGAGGCCTGAAGGTCGCACTGCCCTGAACCAGCTCCCGCGCTCGAGCGGGGGATACATTGAAACCCAGCAGCCGGCGCACCTGGGGCTCTGCAGACGCCGCGGCGCGCCGCCCCGCCCGCTCTTCTCGGCGAAACCCCCCCCTCCCCCTCCCCCTCCCCCCCCACCCCCAGCCCCCCGCCTTCCCGCCTCCCCCCTCCCCCACCCCCACTCGCGGCGCATGCGCACAGGCACAGAGAGAGGCACCCCTCGCCGTGCGCACCCTCCCCCCCCGCCCCGCGCTGCCGTTCCGGACCCGCCGAGCGCTGGGTGCGGCCCCAGTCACCAGACGGCGGCACCGCCCCGGAGCAGCAGGGCGGAGGGGCAGGGGTCGGCAGCCTGACGCTCTGCGCCTGCGCGCTCGCCCCCCTCAACGCCCCTCCTCCCCCGGCTCGGCAAGCGGGTCTCCGCCAGCGACGAAAACAAGGGCTGCTCCTCTGCCTGACGGGCTGTCCCGCGCTCAGTTCGCCGGGAGCCGGTAGGC